>NC_056454.1:37206565-37366565 GCF_018296145.1 Oncorhynchus tshawytscha
CTGTTTGAAATGTCAACAGAATGATATACACTGAGTATACAAACCTATTTCCATGACATAGACTGACCAGGTAATACCAGGTGAAAGCTATGACACCTTATTGATGTCAGTTGTTAAATCTACTTCAAATCGGTATAGATGAAGGGGAGGAGACAGGCTAAAGAAGGATTTTTAAGCTTTGAGACAATTGAGACAATTGTGACATGGATTGTGTACATGTGCCGTTCAGAGGGTGAATGGGCAAGACAAAAGGTTTAAGTGCCAGGCGTACAAGTTTGTGTCAAGAACTGCAAAGCTGTTGTGTTTTTCACGCTCAACAGTTTCCCAAGTGTGTCAAGAATGTTCCACCACCCAAAGGACATCCAGCCAACTTGACACAACTATGGGAAGCATTGGAGTCAACATGGGCCAGCATCCCTCGAAACCTTGTAGTCCATGAGAGTGCAAAAGGGGGTGCAACTCAATATTAGGAAGGTGTTACTAATGTTTGGTATACTCAGTGTGTGTGCATGTGTGTAAAAAATATATATATATATATATATATATATACACACACTGCTCAAAAAAATAAAGGGAACACTTAAACAACACAATATAACTCCAAGTCAATCACACTTCTGTGAAATCAAACTGTCCACTTAGGAAGCAACACTGATTGACAATAAATTTCACATGCTGTTGTGCAAATGGAATAGACAACAGGTGTAAATTATAGGCATTTAGCAAGACACCACCAAAAAAGGAGTGGTTCTGCAGGTGGGGACCACAGACCACTTCTCAGTTCCGATGCTTTCTGGCTGATGTTTTGGTCACTTTTGAATGCTGGCGGTGCTTTCACTCTAGTGGTAGCATGAGACGGAGTCTACAACCCACACAAGTGGCTCAGGTAGTGCAGCTCATCCAGCATGGCACATCAATGCGAGATTTGGCAAGAAGGTTTGCTGTGTCTGTCAGCGTAGTGTCCAGAGCATGGAGGCGCTACCAGGAGACAGACCAGTACATCAGGAGATGTGGAGGAGGCCATAGGAGGGCAAAAACCCAGCAGCAGGACCGCTACCTCCGCCTTTGTGCAAGGAGGAGCAGGAGGAGCACTGCCAGAGCCCTGCAAAATGACCTCCAGCAGGCCACAAATGTGCATGTGTCTGCTCAAACGGTCAGAAACGGACTCCATGAGGGTGGTATGAGGGCCCGACGTCCACAGGTGGGGGTTGTGCTTACAGCCCAACACCGTGCAGGACGTTTGGCATTTGCCAGAGAACACCAAGATTGGCAAATTCGCCACTGGCGCCCTGTGCTCTTCACAGATGAAAGCAAGTTCACACTGAGCACGTGACAGACGTGACAGTCTGGAGACGCCGTGGAGAACGTTCTGCTGCCTGCAACATCCTCCAGCATGACCGGTTTGGCGGTGGGTCAGTCATGGTGTGGGGTGGAATTTCTTTGGGGGGCCACACAGCACTCCATGTGCTCGCCAGAGGTAGCCTGACTGCAATTCGGTACCGAGATGAGATCCTCAGACCCCTTGTGAGACCATATGCTGGTGCGGTTGGCCCTGAGTTCCTCCTAATGCAAGACAATTCTAGACCTCATGTGGCTGGAGTGTGTCAGCAGTTCCTGCAAGAGGAAGGCATTGATGCTATGGACTGGCCCGCCCGTTCCCCAGACCTGAATCCAATTGAGCACATCTGGGACATCATGTCACGTTCCATCCACCAACGCCACGTTGTACCACAGACTGTCCAGGAGTTGGCAGATGCTTTAGTCCAGGTCTGGGAGGAGATCCCTCGGGAGACCATCCACCACCTCATCAGGAGCATGCCCAGGCGTTGTAGGGAGGTCATGCAGGCACGTGGAGGCCACACACACTACTGAGCCTCATTTTGACTTGTTTTAAGGACATTACATCAAAGTTGGATCAGCCTGTAGTGTGGTTTTCCACTTTAATTTTGAGTGTGACTCCAAATCCAGACCTCCATGGGTTGATAAATTTGATTTCCATCGATAATTTGTGTGACTTTGTTGTCAGCACATTAAACTATGTAAAGAAAAAAGTATTTAATAAGAATATTTCATTCATTCAGATCTAGGATGTGTTATTTTCGTGTACCCTTAATT
This sequence comes from Oncorhynchus tshawytscha, assembly GCF_018296145.1. Classification (NCBI taxonomy): domain Eukaryota; kingdom Metazoa; phylum Chordata; class Actinopteri; order Salmoniformes; family Salmonidae; genus Oncorhynchus; species Oncorhynchus tshawytscha. The sequence goes on from NC_056454.1 coordinate 37,208,681, forward strand.
ATTTTGAGCAGTGTATATATATATATATATATATATATATATATATATATATATATATAAATAAAACACACATATAGTTGAAGTCGGAAGTTTACATACACCTTAGCCAAATACATTTAAACTCACTTTTTCACAATTCCTGACATTTAATCCTTGTAAAAATTCCATTTTAGGTCAGTTAGGATCACCACCGCTCCAAAACCACCATATAAAAGCCAGACTATGGTTTGCTACTGTACATGGGGACAAAGATCATACTTTTTGGGGAAATGTCCTCTGGTCTGATGAAACAAAAATAGAACTGTTTGGCCGTAATGACCATCCTTATGTTTGGAGGGAAAAGGGGGAGGCTTGCAAGCCGAAGACCACCATCCCGACGTGAAGCATATTTATATATATATATTTATATATTTATATTTATATATTTATATTTATATATATAAATATAAATATATAAATATATAAATATATATATAAATATATATATATATATATATAAATATATATAAATAAATATAAATATAAATATATATATATATATAAATATATAAATATATAAATATATATATAAATATATAAATATATATATAAATATATATATAGGGGTGGCAGCATCATGTTCTGGGGGTGCTTTGCTGCAAACCTGACTCAGTTACACCCGCTCTGTCAGTAGGAATGGGCCAAAATTCACCCAACTTATTGTGGGAAGCTTGTGGAAGGCTACCCAAAACGTTTGACCCAAGTTAAACAATTTAAAGGCAATGCCACCAAATACTAATTTAGTGTATGTAGCTTCTGACCCACTGGAATTGTGAAATACTGAGTTTAAAGGTATTTGCCTAAGGTGTATGTAAACTTCCGACTTCAACTGTATGTGGGGCAAAAAAGTATTTAGTCAGCCACCAATTGTGCAAGTTCTCCCACTTAAAAAGATGAGAGAGGCCTGTCATTTTCATCATAGGTACACTTCAACTATGACAGCCAAAATGAGAAAAAAAATCCAGAAAATCACATTTTCACATCACGATTTTTAATGAATTTATTTGCAAATTATGGTGGAAAATAAGTATATGGTCACCTACAAACAAGCAAGATTTGACTCTCACAGACCTGTAACTTCTTCTTTGAGGCTCCTCTGTCCTCCACTCGTTAACTCGTTACCTGTATTAATGGCACCTGTTTGAACTTGTTATCAGTATAAAAGACACCTGTCCACAACCTCAAACAGTCACACTCCAAACTCCACTATGGCCAAGACCAAAGGGCTGTCAAAGGACACCAGAAACAAAATTGTAGACCTGCACCAGGCTGGGAAGACTGAATCTGCAATAGGTAAGCAGCTTGGTTTGAAGAAATCAACTGTGGGAGCAATTATTAGGAAATGGAAGACATACAAGACCACTGATAATCTCCCTCGATCTGGGGCTCCACGCAAGATCTCACCCCTTGGGGTCAAAATGATCACAAGAACGGTGAGCAAAAATCCCAGAACCACACGGGGGGACCTAGTGAATGACCTGCAGAGAGCTGGGACAAAAGCCTACCATCAGTAACACGCTACGCCGCCAGGGACTCAAATCCTGCAGTGCAAGACATGTCCCCCCTGCTTAAGCCAGTACTTGTCCAGGCCCGTCTGAAGTTTGCTAGAGAGCAGTTTGCTAGAGAGCATTTGAGCATAGAGAGCATTTGGATGATCCAGAAGAAGATTGGGAGAATGTCATATGGTCAGATGAAACCAAAATATAACTTTTTGGTAAAAACTCAACTCGTCGTGTTTGGAGGACAAAGAATGCTGAGTTGCATCCAAAGAACACCATACCTACTGTGAAGCATGGGTGTGGAAACATCATGCTTTGGGGCTGTTTTTCTGCAAAGGGACCAGGACGACTGATCCGTGTAAAGGAAAGAATGAATGGGGCCATGTAACATTAGATTTTGAGTGAAAACCTCCTTCCATCAGCAAGGGCATTGAAGATGAAACATGGCTGGGTCTTTCAGCATGACAATGATCCCAAACACACCGCCCGGGCAACGAAGGAGTGGCTTCGTAAGAAGCATTTCAAGGTCCTGGAGTGGCCTAGCCAGTCTCCAGATCGCAACCCCATAGGAAATCTTTGGAGGGGGTTGAAAGTCCATGTTGCCCAGAAACAGCCCCAAAATATCACTGCTCTAGAGATCTGCATGGAGGAATGGGCCAAAATACCAGCAACAGTGTGTTAAAACCTTGTGAAGACTTACAGAAAACGTTTGACCTCTGTCATTGCCAACAAAAGGTATATAACAAAGTATTGAGAAACTTTTGTGATTGACCAAATACTTATTTTCCACTATATTTTGCAAATAAATTCATTAAAAATCCTACAATGTGATTTTCTGGATTTTTTCCCCCTCATTTTGTCTGTCATAGTTGAAGTGTACCTATGATAAATTACAGGCCTCTCTCTTCTTAAGTGGGAGAACTTGCACAATTGGTGGCTGACTAAATACTTTTTTGCCCCACTGGATGGATGTATGTATGTGTGTGTGTATATATATAAAATAAACTATACAGCTAAAACTAACTAAAACAGCGGTCTGTTTTATCCTACACAATAAAACAGACACATGGTAAACAACAACAATCGTTCTCTATTAGAGTTTGAAAACAACAGCCCCACCATTCACTGTCTGTTGTTTTTCAATCTATATGTTCACTATCTAGGCACTAGGAACTGGGCCTACAATCTCAAATTGCTACATTGTCTAACAAGAAATATACAAAATAACTAGACAAATCATGAGTTAATATGATTTTCTCTACCTTACAAATCACTGCCCCCCCCCCTAGAGAGCGAGAGAGAGAAACAACCATTCGCCTCTGAGCCCTGTGTGTTCTGCCCTTGACATGAAATAGTCCATTTCATTCGTGCTCTTACCTTCCCCAGTTGTCATAGTGCCTAGCCTTCCTTCCATGCAGAGCAGAGAGAAGAGAGTGAGTGAACAGTCAGGGAGAATGTTGCTTCACGTCTGTGTGTGTGTCTCTCTCTGCACTCCTCTCTCTCTCTGCTCCTGTTCTAGTCTGGTGACTACTGCATCATCCAATACCGCTGCCATCCCTCTCATTTTACATTTACATTTTAGTCATTTGGCAGACGCTCTTATCCTGAGCAACTTACAGTAGTGAGTGCATACATTTTCATACTTTGTTTTTTGCATACTGGTCTCCCCTGGGAATCGAACCTACAACCCTGGCGTTGCAAGTAGAGGGCTGCGGGTCCGGACAGAGATCATTGTGGCGCGGTCTGCATTTGTCATGATGCGGGCGGCCAGACTGATGACTTAGGGATGTAAAAAGTTGTTATTCCACAAGGCCTACTTGCTGTATTAAAAGCACATCTTTATCTCATTGTTTACACACTTTCAGAATTTGGTGCTTCAAGCTGGGACCATGGCTGGCAAGTGAGCTGCGTCACATATGCCTAAAATAACATTGTGGGACTGCGGTTGGGTTCGGGACAAGTTCTTGCTGTAGTGTGTGGAAGTCGGACAAAAAGCCCGTGGGGGTAGGCGGGTGCGGTATGAAAAGCTGCGGGTGCTGGCAGGATGAAGAAATCAGACCTCTAGTTGCAAATGCCATGATGTACCAACTGAGCCACATGGGAACACATATCAAAAGGCTCAGGCTGCAGTGCACCCCTCATTTGCAGAGAAGTGACATTTGGGCTTTTGGTAACAAAAATCACCACTCAAATCAGATGAAGGTTGGCATGTGATTTACAGAAGAAACATCAGAGGGTGAACATACAACACAAACTGAGTCAATGGATGACTTCTTTATCTCATCAGTCATCTCAACAGTACCTATAAGCCTTCTGCGAGATACATCTGGGGACTTAGGCCAAATCACTGTGTTGTGGCAAATGTGACTTCTACAGTAAGTCTATATGAGATTCACAGCCACAATCTGACAGCAGCAGCCTACACATCACAACCTTTCACCTCTACAGGAGGAAAACTCATGGCTTATGCGTCAGCAGTCAGGACATTCTAACATCCCATCATATCCCAGGAGATGAACTACTACAGTTTCTATTTCCTGTCAACTAAACTGAAGCATGTTCTACTTGTAGCCGATGTATGCCTCTAGGGAATACAGATACTTTACCACTACAATGACAGATGAAATTCAGTAGTTGGCAATGCCAATAGCTTTTCTTTTGGTTTCAATCCATTAGCAACATTTCTCCGTGTTCCTTTGAGGTAAGACAGATGGAGGTTGAGGTTACTCTGGTCAGATGGAAAGGAACAGGAGAGCTATTCCTTCAGTTCCCTGACTAGCTGGGAGCATTCTGTCCCCATCTGTGTCTCCAGGTCCTAATGGCTAGGCGGCCCACACAACGCTGGTCAGCACAGAGGGTAGTATTCATTAGGACACACTGCAGCAAAATGTTTTGCAACAACGAGTGTTTCTAATTGGTCAAGTTCAGGTAGTTCCTCCCTGTTTCAGCCCGTTCTGTTCCATTTCGTGCCTAATGAATACGATCCATGTCTCCGCAGTGAAAGGTCCTCATTACCATGTGTGCTGTTGACTGCCTTCCTCTCGAAGTTACACACACACAGAGAAACTATTTCCCTCAGAGTTGAGAGCTGAGCTCCTTTTTACAAGGTAAGGGAACAATCTTAGTCATCGCTCTCAGCTCTGTCATACATTAATCTGAGTTGAACCGTTTGTGGAAAACAAAAGTGCCAAGTGCATAATGAATGGTGTAATATTACTTTTCATTTTCCAATTAAAATGTCATCAAAACAGCATGCGTCTGAAATGAATCTGGAAATATGATTTTGAAGAGTGAGGGGGTGAAGCTATATAGCCGTTACACAGAGAGGCTTTCTTGAACATTTTTTCCCCTTAAATGTCTGATTCTGATCAACAATAATGTCAAAAGCTTTAGAGAGTGGGTTGTTAATGCTATTATGCACAATAAAACAGAAAACATCTATTCACTTCTATTAAATATAATATTATTACTGTGTTGCGTCTCAGGGTGATTTCATTTACATTAATGATTTGTTGTCTCTCTCAGTAAAGTCCATCGTAATTGTCCTTGAGGGAGAAGTTACTGTCTGAGGGCATGGGAAACAGTTCCTAACTGCCGAGCAGCTTCCACAGTTCCCCTCAGCTCAGCCATTCTACCTGTCCTGCAAACAAACACTGTACCCAGTCAGCTAGAATGTGCCAGAGTCAGCGAGCCCTTGCCCACGTCACAGCTCTGGTTACACACTGACAGTGGACACTGAAACTGCTACGACAAAAGGGACTGAAACGCACACATAGATAGCTGTAAAGAAGGTATTTGTTTTTAATTTTTAATACATTTATAAACATTTCTAAAAAATTGTTTTCATTTTATCATTATGAGGTATTGTGTGTAGATTGTGGAAGAAAAAAATTATTTAACCAATTTTAGAGTAAGGCTGTAACGTACGTAACAAAATGTGGAAAAAGTAAAGGGGCCTGAATACTTTCCGAATGCACTGTGTACACACACACACTTGAAGGGATTACAGTGAGTCTGATCTGGCTTGGCTACACTGAGGGAATGCAACATCTGAGACCCAGAGGTGGCTGCCCTCCTGTGGGGAAACTCATCCACTCAAGTCCCAGGTTGTCAGTCTGGCCCTCAGGCCTCCTCTCACCCACATACAAACCCACACACTGGTGACAGATGGAGAGTGGAGAGTGGACACAACATGGGCAGGCCACAATGGTGCCAACAGCAAGGGGGGGAGAAAGGAGAGGACAGAAAACAAGTGGTGAGAGAGAGGAGGAAGCAAGAAAGCTGGGGAAAGAGTGAGTGAAAATGGAGGGAGAGAGGAACCGTTTCTAAGCATACAGTTCCTGGCCTCATACATAAAAAACAACAAATAAACGTGATGCAATACCCATTTATCCCCATCCCAAATCCAATTCACATTTTCTACAAGTACAAAAGCACATTATACTGATGTTTTCTTGTTTTGCCTAATCTCAGACGGCACTACCTGCTTGAGGTAGCAACAAGCCTCAACTTAAAAAGATAAAAGTAAAGACTATGAGCTCCGGGACACATGCAGAGAGAGAGAGAGAGAGAGAGAGAGAGACGCAGCGAGAAAGGGACACATACAGAGAGAGAGAGAGAGAGAGACGCGCAGCGAGAAAGGGACACATGCAGAGAGAGAGAGAGAGAGAGAGAGAGAGAGAGACGCAGCGAGAAAGGGACACATGCAGAGAGAGAGAGAGAGAGAGAGAGAGAGAGACGCAGCGAGAAAGGGACACATGCAGAGAGAGAGAGAGATGCAGCGAGAAAGGGACACATGCAGAGAGAGAGAGAGAGAGAGAGAGAGAGACGCAGCGAGAAAGGGACACATGCAGAGAGAGAGAGAGAGAGAGAGAGAGACGCAGCGAGAAAGGGACACATGCAGAGAGAGAGAGAGCGAGAGAGAGAGACGCAGCGAGAAAGGGACACATGCAGAGAGAGAGAGAGATGCAGCGAGAAAGGGACACATGCAGAGAGAGAGAGAGAGACGCAGCGAGAAAGGGACACATGCAGAGAGAGAGAGAGAGAGAGACGCAGCGAGAAAGGGACACATGCAGAGAGACAGAGAGAGAGAGAGAGAGAGAGAGAGACGCAGCGAGAAAGGGACACATGCAGAGAGAGAGAGAGAGAAAGAGAGAGAGAGAGACGCAGCGAGAAAGGGACACATGCAGAGAGAGAGAGAGAGAGAGAGAGAGAGAGAGAGAGAGAGAGACGCAGCGAGAAAGGGACACATGCAGAGAGAGAGAGAGAGAGAGAGACGCAGCGAGAAAGGGACACATGCAGCAGAGAGAGAGAGAGAGAGAGAGAGAGAGAGACGCAGCGAGAAAGGGACACATGCAGAGAGAGAGAGAGAGAGAGAGAGAGAGACGCAGCGAGAAAGGGACACATGCAGAGAGAGAGAGAGAGAGAGAGAGAGAGAGACGCAGCGAGAAAGGGACACATGCAGAGAGAGAGAGAGAGAGAGACACGCAGAGAGAGAGACACGCGCAGCGAGAGAGAAAGACACGCACGCAGAGAGAAAGAGAGACACACACATTAATAGACAACAGCTCAAGGACAGAACTACATCAATTCAAAAATAAATAAAAAAGGCACACACAGCCTACATATCAATACCAATACATACACACAAACTGGCTAGGTCAAATTGGGGAGAGTCGTTGTGTCGTGAGGTGTTGCTTTGAAAACCAGGTTTTTTGAAAACCAGGTTTGCTGTTCATCTGAGCAATATGAGATGGAACGGAGTTCCATGAAATAATGGCTCTATATAATACTGTACGCTTTCTTCAATTTGATCTGGATTTGGGGACTGTGAAAAGACCCCTGGTGGCATGTCTGGTGGGGTAAGTGTGTGTGTCAGAGCTGTGTGTAAGTTGACTATGCAAACTATTTGGGATTTTCAACACATTAATGTTTCTTATAAAAAGAAGGAGGAAAGAGAGAGAGAGAGAGAGAGAGAGAGAGAGAGCGAGCGAGACAGAGAGATCTCACTTAGAAATTAGGCAAATCCCCTCATAACCCTAGAGCTCCATGGGAAACAGCTCTCAGCTAAGTCAATAAGATGGTTCTATTTGAGTCCGTCCAGAAACTCGAAGTGCATACAAAATACACAGGAAAATGCAAACAGGAAGGAAGCAAACAGACACAAACAGCCCCAGAAGCAATGGTAATAGCCCCTCCACCATGAATCAACAGAACAGGGGTCCAGCAGCAGCATCACTCACCTGAACCCGAGGATGGGATCATGTTCCCAGATCTTTGGACTTCATCAAATCTACTGAAGATTACATTCAACCTGCAGAGGAGAGGAGCAGAAGGTTATATTCAACCTGCAGAGGAGAGGAGCAGAAGGTTATATTCAACCTGCAGAGGAGAGGAGCAGAAGGTTATATTCAACCTGCAGAGGAGAGGAGCAGAAGGTTATATTCAACCTGCAGAGGAGAGGAGCAGAAGGTTATATTCAACCTGCAGAGGAGAGGAGCAGAAGGTTATATTCAACCTGCAGAGGAGAGGAGCAGAAGGTTAGGTTATTCAACCTGCAGAGGAGAGGAGCAGAAGGTTATATTCAACCTGCAGAGGAGAGGAGCAGAAGGTTATATTCAACCTGCAGAGGAGAGGAGCAGAAGGTTATATTCAACCTGCAGAGGAGAGGAGCAGAAGGTTATATTCAACCTGCAGAGGAGAGGAGCAGAAGGTTATATTCAACCTGCAGAGGAGAGGAGCAGAAGGTTATATTCAACCTGCAGAGGAGAGGAGCAGAAGGTTATATTCAACCTGCAGAGGAGAGGAGCAGAAGGTTATATTCAACCTGCAGAGGAGAGGAGCAGAAGGTTATATTCAACCTGCAGAGGAGAGGAGCAGAAGGTTATATTCAACCTGCAGAGGAGAGGAGCAGAAGGTTATATTCAACCTGCAGAGGAGAGGAGCAGAAGGTTATATTCAACCTGCAGAGGAGAGGAGCAGAAGGTTATATTCAACCTGCAGAGGAGAGGAGCAGAAGGTTATATTCAACCTGCAGAGGAGAGGAGCAGAAGGTTATATTCAACCTGCAGAGGAGAGGAGCAGAAGGTTATATTCAACCTGCAGAGGAGAGGAGCAGAAGGTTATATTCAACCTGCAGAGGAGAGGAGCAGAAGGTTATATTCAACCTGCAGAGGAGAGGAGCAGAAGGTTATATTCAACCTGCAGAGGAGAGGAGCAGAAGGTTATATTCAACCTGCAGAGGAGAGGAGCAGAAGGTTATATTCAACCTGCAGAGGAGAGGAGCAGAAGGTTATATTCAACCTGCAGAGGAGAGGAGCAGAAGGTTATATTCAACCTGCAGAGGAGAGGAGCAGAAGGTTATATTCAACCTGCAGAGGAGAGGAGCAGAAGGTTATATTCAACCTGCAGAGGAGAGGAGCAGAAGGTTATATTCAACCTGCAGAGGAGAGGAGCAGAAGGTTATATTCAACCTGCAGAGGAGAGGAGCAGAAGGTTATATTCAACCTGCAGAGGAGAGGAGCAGAAGGTTATATTCAACCTGCAGAGGAGAGGAGCAGAAGGTTATATTCAACCTGCAGAGGAATAAAACAAAAGGAAGAGAAAAGGAAAGGAAGGAAGAGAAGAGGAAAGGAAGGAAGGAAGAGAAGAGGAAAGGAAGGAAGAGAAGAGGAAAGGAAGGAAGAGAAGAGGAAAGGAAGGAAGGAAGAGAAGAGAGCAAACAGGTCAGAAAACTGAGAAAGAAACAGGAAGGTGAATAGCCTTCTCACTGATTCACCTGACATTATGGATCTGTACCTGTCAGAGAACACATTTCCCTCTGGCCTATTCAGAAGAACAGAGAGCCAAACTAGACCACATAGAACTGGTAGATGAGCATTTAATAGGTAGAATGAGCGTTTGGAACGACCTTGGCCCAAAGAATGTGGAGGGAAAACCTAAAAGGCAGGACTGATAGAATGTAATACCGAAAACAATTTCCTCCAAGTCACTCTAGTGGTGTAGTGCTACTGTTTAGGTCATAATATCTCAAATGAAATTTGTACTGACGGAATATTATTATAGAATATGCATAAAAAGCATCTTCCAATTGCAACATTTGGCCTATGCCCACACATTGTCTCAAGAAAATGTTATATTTGTAGTACCTTCAAAACACCAAATTAGGCATATTTAATTTCAAAATAGGCCATCACTGTCAATCGTGAATGATAATTCCTCAGGTTGTAGCGGTGAATTGTCCAAACTGCGTCTGCATGAAAATCAGATGTCAATCAGTTTCATGGGAAAATGCATTTAGATCTTCTGAAACGACTGTTTGGGAAGTGAATTAGAGCAGATGGTGTTAAACTATTAGCTTTTCTTGTTTTTCGTTTCAATCAAAGCATATATCCTGCCTAGTGGAACGCATCACTTAACATGGTCCACACACACCCGCACGTTCGTGAAGAGGGCACAGCAGCACCTCTTCCCCCTCAAGAGGCTGAAAAGATTTGTCATGGGCCCTCAGATCCTCAAAAAGTTCTACAGCTGCACCATCAAGAGGAACTTGACAAGCTGCCTCACCACTTGACCACAAAGCGCTACAAAGGGTGGTGCGAACAGCCCAGTACATCACTGGGGCCGAGCTCCCTGCCATCCAGGACCTCTATATCAGGCGGTCTCAGAGGAAGGCTCGAAAAAGTTAGACAAAAATTGAGACCCCAGCTCCCAAGCAATTGAATGTCAACTCTGCTACCGTCCGACAAGCGGTCCCGGAGCATCAGCTCTATTGGCACTGACTATCTTACACTGACTCTACACACTCACTAGACTTTATTTACAGACCATATACACACACACACACACACACACACACACACACACACACACACACACACACACACACACCACACACCGACACAACACAAAACACACATATACAGTTGAAGTCGGAAGTTTACATACACCTTAGCCAAATAAACTGAGTTTAAATGTTTCACAATTCCTGACATTTAATCCTAGTAAAAAGTCCCTGTCTTAGGTCAGTTAGGAATACCACTTTATTTTAAGAATATGAAATGTCAGAATAATAGTGGAGAGAATGATTTATTTCAGCGTTTATTTCTTTCATCACATTCCCAGTGGGTCAGAAGTTTACATACACTCAATTAGTATTTGGTAGCATTGCCTTTAAATTGTTTAACTTGGGTCAAACGTTTCGGGTAGCCTTCCACAAGCTTCCCACAATAAGTTGGGTGAATTTTGGCCCATTCCTCCTGACAGAGCTGGTGTAACTGAGTCAGGTTTGTAGGCCTGAGATGTTGCTTCAATATGTCCACATATTTTTCCTACCTTATGATGCCATCTATTTTGTGAAGTGCACCAGTCCCTCCTGCAGCAAAGCACCTCCACAACATGATGCTGCCACCCCCGTGCTTCATGGTTGGGATGGTGTTCTTCGGCTTGCAATCCTCCCCCTTTTTCCTCCAAACATAACAATGGTCATTATGGCCAAAAAGTTTATTTTTGTTTCATCAGACCAGAGGACATTTCTCCAAAAAGTACAATCTTTGTCCGCATGTGCAGTTGCAAACCGTAGTGTGGCTTTTTTATGGCGGTTTTGGAGTAGTGGCTTCTTCCTTGCTGAGCGGCCTTTCAGGTTCTGTCGATATAGGACTCGTTTTACTGTGGATATAGATACTTTTGTACCCGTTTCCTCCTGCATCTTCACAAGGTCAAAGTACATTAATCTCTAGGAGAGAGAACGCGTCTCCTTCCTGAGCAGTATGATGGCTGCGTGGTCCAATGGTGTTTATACTTGCGTACTATTGTTTGTACAGATGAACGTGGTACCTTCAGGCGTTTGGAAATTGCTACCAAGGATGAACCAGACTTGTGGAGGTCTACAATTTATTTTCTGAGGTCTTGGCTGATTTCTTTTGATTTTGCCATGATATCAAGCAAAGAGGCACTTGAATGTAGGCCTTGAAATCCATCAACAGGTACACCCCCAATTGACTCAAATGATGTCAATTAGCCTATCAGAAGCTTCTAAAGCAATGACAACATTTTCTGGCATTTTCCAAGCTGTTTAAAGGCACAGTCAACTTAGTGTATGTAAACTTCTGACCCACTGGAATTGTGATACAGTGAATTGTAAGTGAAATAATCTGTCCATAATCAATTGTTGGAAAAATGACTTGTGTCATGCACAAAGTAAATGTCCTAAGCAACTTGCCTAAACTATAATTTGTTAACAAGACATTTGTGGAGTGGTTGAAAAATACGTTTTAATGACTTGAACCTAAGTGTATGTAAACTTACGATTTCAACTGTTTACACACACATTTACACTCATTATTTGCTGCTGCTACTGTTCTTTATTTTACTCTTATTATTATATATCCTGATACCTAGTCACTACTCTGGCTTCTTGTAAATATCTAACTCAATTACCTCATACCCTTGCACATTGATATGGTACTGGTACTCCCTGTATATACTGGTACTCCCTGTATATACTGGTACTCCCTGTGTATATACTGGTACTCCCTGTATATACACTGGTACTCCCTGTATATACACTGGTACTCCCTGTATATACTGGTACTCCCTGTATATACTGGTACTCCCTGTATATACTGGTACTCCCTGTATATACTGGTACTCCCTGTATATACTGGTACTCCCTGTATATAGCTCCAAGTTTTGCGTATTTTGTATTATTCTTTTCTAAACTCTGCATCTTGCGAAAGGTTCATAAACAAGCATTTCACCGTAAAGGCTACACCAGTTGTGTTCGGCGAATGTGGTAAATAACATTTGATTTGATGCGCTGTTGAGTTTTGACCGCATGAGAAAGAAATGCCACTATTCAGCTTCATCTAACCATCCCAAAAACAATATCATTCGAAATGAGCCGTTTTTGGCGTAAGAGTAACATTATAGGTCTACTATGCTGTTATATTCAGTTCTGTTATCATCATCTTGCGGGACATTGATCCAGCTTTAGAAATCATTTCCCAGAAATATTTTAACCAGCTCATGTATTCTCAAATTGAAAAAGCTCCGGCAGGACTAGGTACCGTTTGTCCATCTTGAGACACTTTGCCAATATACACTTCCTCAAAATAGTCCGTATTAATCTAAATATGTCATTGATTTTTACATTTCTGCAGAGATCTTAGTTGCGCAATTTTACATCTAACTAAGGTGTTTGGTGCAGTATTTCCAATTTCTCAAAATGTGCATGAAAACGAGTAGTCTATCATTGAATGACAACAAACACTTCATTTAAGGATCCCTACTGTTGACCAATGACTAACGAAGGGGTGTAGATGTCGGCTCCGAACTTCGGCTTGCCTCCAAAAAAAATGGTGTGTGCGCACAAACAGCTGAAAAAACCCTTGCCGAAGACCAAAATGAACAATAACGTCATAACATGTCCTCATAACATATGCACAAACTGTTATGGATGGGAAGCATGCGGGCGCCTTTACACTGATCAAATGAGGCAGGAATTTATTTGGTGTCAGTTAGTGAAAATGATGTGTAGATTTAATCCCTCCAGGTTTCTATTGAGTCACTTTGACTTGGAAATGAGGCCAAAAATAGAAGCTGTCAGCTAAACCTTTTTCATTCTAATGCTATTTTACAAAATTTGCATCTGCTTCTCTCTTTCTATTCAAATATAGTACAGTCCTAAGCCAATATCCCCATCCCTTTTCCCACAGAAGGTAGCTTGCTAAATTGCCCAAATTAGAATTTGACATTCTCACACTGTTTGCAACATAGGCTTTTTAAATCACATGCACTACTGTGGTAGACATTGATGTACTCAAATCTTTGTTAAAAACACATTGAATCAAATAAATACAACGCACACTGCTTGCAGGAAATAGCAGGAAACTCCGATGTGAACATATCGATAAGAAGACTTAGTATTTAACTGGATATAACAAAATGCTTTTTAATTGCTCATGGATCTCTTGGAGGAAATGGATTAAGAGTGTTCCTACAGACAGGAGGAGGGGCACAGGTGGGCACTAGAGAGCCTCAGCACCCACCATGCCCTGGGCCCGGAACCAATCTAATCATGGGCAGAGGAAGCACTCCTAAAGGGAGACTAAAGGAGCTTATCCCTCCACCCACCATGCCCTGGGCCCGGAACCAATCTAATCATGGGCAGAGGAAGCACTCCTAAAGGGAGACTAAAGGAGCTTATCCCTCCACCCACCATGCCCTGGGCCCGGAACCAATCTAATCATGGGCAGAGGAAGCACTCCTAAAGGGAGACTAAAGGAGCTTATCCCTCCACCCACCATGCCCTGGGCCCGGAACCAATCTAATCATGGGCAGAGGAAGCACTCCTAAAGGGAGACTAAAGGAGCTTATCCCTCCACCCACCATGCCCTGGGCCCGGAACCAATCTAATCATGGGCAGAGGAAGCACTCCTAAAGGGTGACTAAAGGAGCTTATCCCTCCACCAACCATGCCCTGGGCCCGGAACCAATCTAATCATGGGCAGAGGAAGCACTCCTAAAGGGTGACTAAAGGAGCTTATCCCTCCACCCACCATGCCCTGGGCCCGGAACCAATCTAATCATGGGCAGAGGAAGCACTCCTAAAGGGAGACTAAAGGAGCTTATCCCTCCACCCACCATGCCCTGGGCCCGGAACCAATCTAATCATGGGCAGAGGAAGCACTCCTAAAGGGAGACTAAAGGAGCTTATCCCTCCACCCACCATGCCCTGGGCCCGGAACCAATCTAATCATGGGCAGAGGAAGCACTCCTAAAGGGAGACTAAAGGAGCTTATCCCTCCACCCACCATGCCCTGGGCCCGGAACCAATCTAATCATGGGCAGAGGAAGCACTCCTAAAGGGAGACTAAAGGAGCTTATCCCTCCACCCACCATGCCCTGGGCCCGGAACCAATCTAATCATGGGCAGAGGAAGCACTCCTAAAGGGAGACTAAAGGAGCTTATCCCTCCACCCACCATGCCCTGGGCCCGGAACCAATCTAATCATGGGCAGAGGAAGCACTCCTAAAGGGTGACTAAAGGAGCTTATCCCTCCACCCACCATGCCCTGGGCCCGGAACCAATCTAATCATGGGCAGAGGAAGCACTCCTAAAGGGAGACTAAAGGAGCTTATCCCTCCACCCACCATGCCCTGGGCCCGGAACCAATCTAATCATGGGCAGAGGAAGCACTCCTAAAGGGTGACTAAAGGAGCTTATCCCTCCACCCACCATGCCCTGGGCCCGGAACCAATCTAATCATGGGCAGAGGAAGCACTCCTAAAGGGTGACTAAAGGAGCTTATCCCTCCACCCACCATGCCCTGGGCCCGGAACCAATCTAATCATGGGCAGAGGAAGCACTCCTAAAGGGAGACTAAAGGAGCTTATCCCTCCACCAACCATGCCCCTTCAAGCTCCCTTTATAAAGAGTCATCTCTTCCCTTTGGGTCTGGGAAATAGTTTTGTAATACTACCTACAACAATGAAGAGTGGGTAAGAGCAATGCAAGGATCAACAATGTGGGATGTAAGAGGAAGACTGACTGTGAAAAACAGTTCATTGTGACAAACTGAGATCAAGGAGGATGGGCCACCTTCTTCACAGAGTGCATTGCATGTTAGCGGCCTGTTGACATGGTAGTAAACCAAACTAAAAAGGGGGGAACAGTAGTAAACTAAACAGGGGACGATCAGAGAGACAGATGCTACAGTCGGAATGGTTCCAGGAACAGCTATTCCCCTTTAACTCTCAACCAAAGAGACAATTGGGAGTGAATCAATCTGCTGCCCAGACCCAGCCCCACTCAAACATCCACACACTTAGTTAGAGCCCAGGCTGAGTCATCATAACCATCGTCTCTGTCACTCCCACTACCATCATGTTTAAATAGCATACTATGGTATCACTTAGCATCACTGAGGCCTGTGTGGCCAATCGGTGTGACCCGGTTACAAGATTAGCCTATCGTGGGCCTGCATCCATGATTCTGCAACAGCTGTCCTCCAATAAGGCGTCATGGTACAGTGGCCGGACTAATCCAATAAGAACTGTATTGGTATGTGGATGAATTCAATAAAGACTGACGGTTGACTACCATACACTCAATCCCTTCCCCAGCTCCACGCCACAGACACGGGCAGGCTGGTGCGGCAGCGCCAACGTTATATTACCCATGAGTCTTCATTTCTCACACGGGAAAGCTAATTGGAGGCCTGACAGCCACAGTGAACGGATAGCTAGCTAGCTAGTGGTTATGGTGGAGTGTTCTTTATTAAACGTTGGAGGGCAGAGCAAGGGGAGAGAGATCAGTAGATGATGACTGTTGATAGACGTCCCTGCAGAAAGTAAGACATTCATTTGAAAAAGTCACCTTCGATTTGAAAGATTTTGCATTGTCTGGGTTATATAGTAAGCTTGAATGAAACACATCGAACACTTGACATAACAGATCATTTAACCTAGGTGGTTTCCTTCCCTTTAGGTCCTTTACATTAGACCAACCCCTCTTTCCCAGTGTCGTGGTCTACAGTGTCGTGTAGGCTGTTAAAATGAACAGAGTTAAATATTTTGCATATTTGCTAAATGTTAATTGTATAGGCCTACTGAATGGAGTCATTCAGGGGATTACATTCCCTTTAGGACCTTTACCTTAGACCACACCCCTCCTTCACAATGTTGTAGCCTAGCGAGAGAGAGAGAAAGAGAAAATAACTGACCACTGTGACTGACCCAAAATGAAGGAAAGCTTTGCAGAGCATAGCCTTGCTATTGAGAGACGCAGCCGTAGGCAGACCTGGCTCTCAAGAGAAGACAGGCTATGTGCACACTGCCCACAAAATGAGTTGGAAACTGAGCTGCACTTCCTAACCTCCTGTCAAATTTATGACCATATTAGAGACACATATTCCCATCAGATGACACAGACCCACAAAGGATTTGAAAACAAATCCAATTTTGATAAACTATAGGGTGAAATACTATTGGGTGAAATACCACTGTCTGCAGTCATAGCAGCAAGATTTGTGACCTGTTGCCACAAGAAAAGGGCAACCAGTGAAGAACAAACACCATTGTAAATACAACGCATATTTATGTTTATCCCTTTGTACTTTATCTATTTGCACATCGTTATAACACTGTATATAGCCATAATATTCCTTCGATACTTTGTGAGTGTAATGTTTACTGTTCATTTTTGATTGCCAATGAAAGTGAAATAGATAATAAACAATGTAAACATGTTTCCCATGCCAACAAAGTCTTTTGAATTGAATTGATTTGAACTGAGACAGAGAGAGCGAGAAAGAGAGAGAGAGATTAGTCAGAGGTGTGAGAGAGAGAGAGAGAGAGAAGTGAGAGAGAGAAGTGAGAGAGAGTGAGGAGGGAGGGAGGGAGGGAGGGAGGGAGGGAGGGAGGGAGGGAGGGGGAGGGAGGGAGGGAGGGAGGGAGGGAGGGAGGGAGGGAGGGAGGGAGGGAGGGAGGGAGGGAGGGAGACAGAGACAGACACAGAGAATCAATGACAGACAATCAGAGTGACAGACAGAGAGACAGGCAGAGACACAGAGACAGAGACAGACAGAAAGACAGAGGTCGAATGTTCATCATACCGTGACTGTGGTAGGCCCTTCTTGCTGAGGTCCATCCTCACCCTCTCCCCCACATGTCTGTAGATCTCCACCAGGCAGCCCATAGCTCCGTCTCTCACCTAAGGACACCAGGGGGAGGTTCAAAGTTCATCTAGAACATGCCCTAACAGGACTACAATAGAATATGAAAATGTCTTTATCTACAGACAGAATGCAACTCCCATTCACTCACAGATGTGTATACGCCAACACTAATATGATTTGTTTAGCAGATCTTGAAACAGTCGCTGAACAGAATCATTACCCTGCATCCCCCAAAAGATAGGACTGTTCTGTTCTGTGGCTGCCACTAGGGGGCTTCATGTCCCTGTAGAAATGCCTTTGTGTCCATCTGTGCTAGAGGCCCTCTCCCTCTCCCTCCCTGACCAGGAGTGTAATAAACTGATTCATGACACAGCAAACGCACCTGACTGGTGGGATCTCCTAGTAGATTGCATATGTGAGGGACTATTTTACTGAGGGTTAAGCCTTGGGCTCCGTACCTGGAAGAACAAAGAGGGAGAGAGAGAGAAAGCAATGACATCATAGGTAAGCATCAGCATCACTGCAAATAGACTCCTGACAATAAAGACCTTCCCATAATAACATTTTAAATTCCCTATGATACACATGAGAGAATATTGACACATTTTAAATCAAACCTAGACTCATCCATGCTCTCGGCAGTCAGCTACAATTCCATTGCTATCAGAGTATTAGAAAGGAGAAATATAAAAATGTATATTGAATCTTACCTTGTCTATGACGAAGGAATGATGGAAAAACATGAGCAATGGTAAAAGAGATCAGCCGAGAGCTCTAATGACAATCTGTTGTATAGTAAGAACAGACAGATTGATAGATGGGTGATTGAGAGGCCAGGCAGTCTTACGTGTTGAGCGTTGAGATGAGACAAAGGCACACTCCCTCTCTGGTCCTGTTGTTCTTGTGTTTGAAGCCTCCCAGCATTCTGTCCCACACATACTGGGGAGGAGAGGACAGGATATTTGTACCAGGTCAACAATCAAATAGCTTGTTGTCACGGATCAGGTCGTATCAATTAACATACAATCGAGTCAGGAATCAAAACCTACCTGGGATTCAGGAATGAATCAACAGGGAACTGGGAAGGAATTGTGGGATTGACTCAAGACCTTTGTCAATAACTCGTCTATGAGGACATGTTAGCCCAGGAAAGCTCCACCTGTGGGATGTGGGATATGTGTATGTGTGTGTGTGAGTGTGTGTACACACGTACCTGTGGGGTGGCAGCCTGCTCCATGATCTTCAGCAGCAGGATTTGATCTTGGTCTCTGACTTGGTCTTTGGAATCCCCCAGACGATCTATCAGACTGGGCAGTACTGGAGACACACAGGCGAGAGGGATGGACACACAGGGGAGAGGGATGGACACACAGTCGAGAGGGATGGACACACAGTCGAGAGGGATGGACACACAGTCGAGAGGGATGGACACACAGGGGAGAGGGATGGACACACAGTCGAGAGGGATGGACACACAGGGGAGAGGGATGGACACACAGGCGAGAGGGATGGACACAGTCGAGAGGGATGGACACACAGGGGAGAGGGATGGACACACAGGCGAGAGGGATGGACACACAGTCGAGAGGGATAGACACACAGGGGAGAGGGATGGACACACAGGGGAGAGGGATGGACACACAGTCGAGAGGGATGGACACACAGTCGAGAGGGATGGACACACAGGGGAGAGGGATAGACACACAGTCGAGAGGGATGGACACACAGGGGAGAGGGATGGACACACAGTCGAGAGGGATGGACACACAGTCGAGAGGGATGGACACACAGTCGAGAGGGATGGACACACAGGCGAGAGGGATGGACACACAGGGGAGAGGGATGGACACACAGGGGAGAGGGATGGACACACAGTCGAGAGGGATAGACACACAGGGGAGAGGGATGGACACACAGGGGAGAGGGATGGACACACAGGGGAGAGGGATGGACACACAGGGGAGAGGGATGGACACACAGGGGAGAGGGATGGACACACAGGGGAGAGGGATGGACACAGGGGAGAGGGATGGACACACAGTCGAGAGGGATAGACACACAGGGGAGAGGGATGGACACACAGGGGAGAGGGATGGACACACAGGGGAGAGGGATGGACACACAGTCGAGAGGGATGGACACACAGGCGAGAGGGATGGACACACAGGGGAGAGAAGAGAAGACAGGGGAGAGGGATGTACACACAGGGGAGAGGGATGGACACACAGGGGAGAGAAGAGAAGACAGGGGAGAGGGATGGACACACAGGGGAGAGGGATGGACACACAGGGGAGAGGGATGGACACACAGGGGAGAGAAGAGAAGACAGGGGAAGGGTTAGCATTGCTATCTAAAGATGTGGACAATGAGTTAAAATCCAATGGAGCTCAAACGTTTAGTCAAGGCAGGGATACAAGCGTTTTTTAGTCAGGCATTTTGTCTAGAAATCTAAAACAATCTTTTATTTGAACTCCTTTAACCATGAAGAAAGTGATATTTTTTAAGATAATAAAATGACACAATCTCACCTGTTCCCACATGGTTCCTAAATCGGTCCTGTAACCTTGTCACTAGGACAGATAAAAGGTCTATTCCAAGCAAAGCCACCTGGAACACACAAAAGGAGAACATTTTGAATAAACAAAAATACAAAATGACAACATATGGAATAAAAGTACATCGAAAATAAATAAAACATCTTAAATTATCTCTTTTTAACAACATTAAACAATCTAACAATAAATAATTCCTTCTGATTCAGTCCAGTATGCAAATTAGTTTCACAAAGGTTTGAGGGTAAACTGAAATATAATCACTCTATCTGCTGAAAAAAGGACCATGTAGGACGCTGCCACTCTGAAACGTGTAATATTGACTTATTACAACTTTTGTACAGTGCTGCCATAGAAAACTAGTTGCCAGTCACCATGGGAAAAACCATTTTCTTGTCATGGGGTGAGAGAGCTGCTCAACGAACATCTAGTGAGAGTAGCCCTGCTAACACCATAACAACACATAAGCATCACCTGAGCTTGTGCCGGCCATGGTGCAATTTTTGAAACTTTCAATCTTGTAAATGAAATACAACTCTGCGCAATGAACCCTGCAGCATTGATGAACACTGCCATCTACTGGTGAGTGTGATAGAAGTGTAGGAAGTAACAGTGTTGCATAGTTCAGGCAGCCAGCAACAGACACGACCTATGTTATCCAATTTCACAGCTTCCGTATCATATGCTGCACAATTAACAGCTCTCCTTTCCTCAGTTTAGGCTGGAGACTGGTTCAGGTTTACTAGAACACTACCAGCAGCAGGCATGTCTGCCCTGGGGGCATAATCCTGATCCTTTGTTCTCATATGCAGATGAAAGGGAATTACAGTAATTAAACTGATGACAAGCCTAAAACAAAAGGTCTGGAGAACTAAAACTGGATGTCCAGAGGAGAGGACAACATTACAAAGAGCCCCAAATTGCAGCTCTGAATTCAACTACATTCAGTCTCTTCTCTGAGGGAAATGTAGATTATCTCTATGGGTCACAAACTACTCATCTTAGAATCTGCTTACCCCATTTAGAACCCTAAACCTAACCCCTAAGCCTAAAAAGCCTTTGTCCTCGTGGTGACCTGGGAAATGTTTTACTTACTTTTACTGTCCTTTCAGGGATTTCCAGGAACCACTAGGATAGTAATACAAGCCCACAAAAGACACACACTTGGTCATCATGGGGAGAGGATGGTGGAGGATGGCTGCTGCAGTGCAACCTCCCTCCCTGCCTCACCCCTCCCCGCCTGCCTCCCCCTCCCCGCCTGCGTATGAGTGAGTGAGTGAGTGAGTGAGTGAGTGAGTGAGTGAGTGAGTGAGTGAGTGAGTGAGTGAGTGAGTGAGTGAGTGAGTGAGTGAGTGAGTGAGTGAGTGAGTGAGTGAGTGAGTGAGTGAGTGAGTGAGTGAGTGAGTGAGTGTGTGAGTGTGTGAGTGTATATATTTTTCCTCACTCTTCCTCTGCCTGGGCCTCTCCAGCCTGATCCATCCACCCGTCCAGTCAGTCTAGCCCAAGCTAGTCTCCACCCCCAGAGAGAAACAGACCTCTCCTACTCCCTACAGACAGACAGATGGCTATACTGCCTCCCCCTCCAGTCTCACCCCCAGGCCCTCCCTTCCCACAGCATCCCCCGTCTCCCCCTGGCTCAGGGCTGATAAACATAGTAGGGATTTCTCCCTTCATCATGGCTGCTCTACACTTCATTTCAACATAACATGGCCTTCTCTTATATTGCTCCTCTCACTGACTTTAACTAGGGGTATGTTGACGTTCTGAGACAAGCTAGCAGACTGGCTGGGACTGTTGTTCTACTTTCCCTGCATTCAGGTTAATTTGTTCACCTTGGCTGACTAGTGAGGAGACGAGTATGGATCTCAACCCGGAGATAGAGGCTACAGGACACTGAGGCTGGTGGCCATCCTGTCTGATGACACGCTGGTAAAATAATCTCACCTCAGTCCCCATTAAACCTGCAGCTCTGCATCTCTCTCTCTCTCTACAGTACTGTAGCCATTCGTAGCATACAGTGGCATCATTGCCATCAGCTGGCTGAGAGGATGAACAACACCTAAAATTCTATGACAAGCAGAACCTACAGTCCTACACACAGTAGATCTCTATATGACATGGATAAACAAGGAAGGGGACATTAGATGATTCCATGCCTATCCTCCTGGCATTAAGACATGTCACACAAAGCAAAAGGCCCCAGCCAGTAGTGCTAGCTTGGTATAGCCAGCTAGATGTGTTCTCCAATACTACAGGATGGGTGGTTACCTCTCGTCCCACAATCCATTATAATGGACACTTAATGACATCTCATTCACTTAAATGTGTCTGCTACTCATCGCTGTGTCATGAGTAATGGAAAATAAGGATTCTCCCTCTGCTCTCATCTGATGTGGCCGGACCAGGCTTAGATTGAATCATAGCAAAGCCCAGTCGCTTTGAGACTTTTATTTTATTTCCTGACACTACACACACACACACACACACACACACACACACACACACACACAACCTCCTCCCTCCCTTGTCTGTCGAGACAGTAGAAGGACATATTAGATCAGACAGGCATGGGTGTATTGCAGATTCATTCGCACGCGCAGACACACACACTATGGGCTCTCCCTCCCTCACTGCAGTCATTTTCTATGAGTCAAGGGAACAGCTGGGCTGAGCGGTGGCTGGAGGAGAAGAGACAGCCAGCCAGTTAGCCAGCCTGTGCTGTCTGGACAGACAGAGCCCAGAGGCAGAGCTATACAGTAGTTACCTAACACCCTGTCATTGGTCTGGATTCCTGACCCTAGTTCCCTCCCTTACACTACAACATCAACGGTTCACCAGTTGGGGTGGGAGTTTGAGCAGAGGTTTGACTGGACTGATACTAAACTACGGCTGCACAAAATGTGCAAAAAATCTAATTGTTACAGATTGCGATTTGACTTGCAATATAGATCAAAACACTTGGATGAACTGTTGGAATCATAGAAATAACATGATTTTTTAAGAAGCAAAGTGGAAAGCAGCATTGTTCTTGTTTGGAACAATGTGTTGACATCACTTGACCTAACAGAACCTCATGCAAAGGTTAGAGTGAATCTAACAGTGAGGAGGAGGAACTGTGCAGGTTGAGTGACAGGGGGTGAGATGACAAACAGAGTAAACTATTCAAATTTATGCTGCACATGGCTGAGTGGAGTTTCAAAATATTGAGATATGGCTAGGCCATCTCTTGCGATACGGATATTGCACATCAATATTGCAATTTCGATGTGAATTGGATGAACTGTGCAGCCCCATCATCGACCAGTGCTTGGGGACAGCACGGTACTGAGTGATGCCGATAATGTTATACTTCAGCTGCTCTGTATGTTGTTCCTGGAAGCCCAGGACAGTGACTCAGCGATAGACTAGTCAGCAGGCAATACTCAGGAGCCTGAAGGGGAATTGGCCTAGCTGTTCTAAAGCGGAGTCAAGGAAAAACTTGTAAACATGCATATACGAAACGCGCACACACACACACACACACACACACACACACACACACACACACACACACCAGTGTTTCCAGTACACTTCACACAGACAATGCACCATTTCTGCCTCTCTATTCAAGCTTGAATTCCTGGATTGAAAACAATGAAATAAGAGTCTGCTCTTCCAGCTAAACTCAGCAAAAAAAAGAAACGTCCTCTCACTGTCAACAGCATTTGTTTTCCGCCAAATTAACATGTGTAAATATTTGTATGAACATAACAAGATTCAACAACTGAGACATAAACTGAACAAGTTCCACAAACATGTAACTAAAAGAAATTGAATAATGTGTCCCTGAACAAAGGGGGGTCAAAATCAAAAGTAACAGTCGGTATCTGGTGTGGCCACCAGCTGCATTAAGTACTGCAGTGCAGCTCCTCCTCATAGACTGCACCAGATTTGCCAGTTCTGCACCTGCAAGTTCTCTGACATTTCTGGGGGGAATGGCCCTAGCCCTCACCCTCCGATCCAACAGGTCCCAGACGTGCTCAATGAGATTGAGATCTGGGCTCTTTGCTGGCCATGGCAGAACACTGACATTCCTGTCTTGCAGGAAATCATGCACAGAACGAGCAGTATGGCTGGTGGCATTGTCATGCTGGAGGGTCATGTCAGGATGAGCCTGCAGGAAGGGTATGCTCAGTCCGATGATGCTGTGACCCTCCACCTCCAAATCGATCCCGCTCCAGAGTACATGCCTCGGTGTAACGCTCATTCCTTTGACAATAAATGCGAATCTGACCATCACCCCCGGTGAGACAAAACCGCGTCTCGTCAGTGAAGAGCACTTTTTGCCAGTCCTGTCTGGTCCAGAAACGGTGGGTTTGTGCCCATAGACGACGTTGTTGCCGGTGATGTCTGGTGAGGACCTGCCTTACAACAGGCCTAAAAGCCCTCAGTCCAGCCTCTCTCAGCCCATTTCGGACAGTCTGAGCACTGATGGAGGGATTGTGCATTCCTCGACAGTTGTTGTTGCCATCCTTTACCTGTCCCGCAGGTGTGATGTTTGGATGTACCGATCCTGTGCAGGTGTTGTTACACTTGGTCTGCAACTGCAAGGATGATCAGCTGTCTGTCCTGTCTCCCTGTAGCACTGTCTTATGCGTCTCACAGTACAGACATTGCAATTTGCATCTTGGTGACTGGCATGGTGACTGGCATTGCATCTTTCTTTTGGTGTTTTTCAGAGTCAGTAGAAAGGCCTCTTTAGTGTCCTACGTTTTCATAACTGTGACCTTAATTGACTACCATCTGGAAGCTGTTAGTCGAAGGAATGAGCGTTACACCGAGGCCTGTACTCTGGAGCAGGATCGATTTGGAGGTGGAGGGTCCGTCATGGTCTTGGGCGGTGTGTCACAGCATCATCGGACTGAGCTTGTTGTCATTGCAGACAATCTCAACACTGTGCGTTACAGGGAAGACATCCTCCTCCCTCATGTGATACCCTTCCTGCAGGCTCATCCTGACATGACCCTCCAGAATGACAATGCCACCAGTCATTCTGCTCGTTCTGTGCGTGATTTCCTGCAAGACCCGGAATGTCAGTGTTCTGCCATGGCCAGGGAAGAGCCCAGGTCTCAATCCCATTGAGCACGTCTGGGATCTGTTGGATCGGAGGGTGAGGGCTAGGGCCATTCCCCCCAGAAATGTCTGGGAACTTACAGGTGCCTTGTCCCAATGGGACATCAAAAACTGTAATATCTTATGTTTCACGGAATCGTGGCTGAATGACGAGCTAGCAGGATATACGCTGCACCGGCTAGATAGAACAGCACACTCCAGTAAGACGAGGGGGGCGGTCTGTGCATATTTGTAAACAACAGCGGGTGCACGAAATCTAAGGAAGTCTCTAGATTTTGCTCACCTGAAGTAAAATATCTTGTGATAAAATGCACACCACACTATTTGCCTAGAGAGTTTTCAGCTATACTTTTTGTAGCTGTTTATTTACCACCACAGACGGATGCTGGCACTAAGACAGCACTCAGTCAGCTGTATAAGGAAATAAGCAAACAGGAAACCACTCACCCAGAGGTGGCGCTCCTAGTTGCCAGAGAATTTAATACAAGGACACTTAAATCAGTACTACCTCATTTCTATCAACATGTTAAAAGTTCAACCAGAAGGGGAAAAAATTCTAGATCACCTTTACTCCACACACAGGGACGCGTACAAAGCTTTCCCTCGCCCTCCATTTGGTAAATCCACCACAATTCTATCCTCCTGATTCCTGCTTATAAGAAAAAATTAAAGCAGGAAGCACCAGTGACTCCGTCTATAAAAAAGTGATCAGATGAAGCAGATGCTAAACTACAGGACTGTTTTGCTATCACAGACTGGAACAGGTTCCGGGATTCTTCCGATGGCATTGAGGAGTAAACCACATCAGTCACTGGCTTTATCAATAAGTGCATCGAGGACGTCGTCCCCACAGTGACTGAACGTATATTCCCCAACCAGAAGCCATGGACTACAGGCAACACTCGCACTGAGCTAAAGGGTAGAGCTGCCGCTTTCAAGGTGCGGGACTCTAACCCAGAAGCTTATAAGAAGTCCTACTATGCCTGTTTTATAGAATTTGGCAGTACATCCAACCGGATGATTTGGGCCTAATTTATTTATATTAATTTACTGTAACTCAGTAAAATCTTTGAAATTGTTGCATGTTGCGTTACATTTTTGTCCAGTATTAAAGCAACAGTCATTTTTCCAATTTTGGTCTTCATACTTTGATCTGGTTTCCTTCAAATATCATCCAGTTTCATGAAAAACATAATTTTGACTGTTCATGACCTTTAACTGGGGGCAGTATTGAGTAGCTTGGATGAATAAGGTGCCCAGAGTAAACTACCTGCTCCTCAGTCCCAGTTGCTAATATATGCATACTATTAGTATATTTTGATAGAACACTCTGAAGTTTATAAAACTGTTTGAATGATGTCTGTGAGTATAACAGAACTTATATGGCAGGCAAAAACCTGAGAAAAAATCCAACCAGGAAGTGGGAAATATGAGGTTGGTCGATTTTCAACTCAGCCCCTACTGAAGATAAAGTGCGATATTGGTCATCTTGCACTTCCTAAGGCTTCCACTAGATGTCAATCGTCTTTAGAAACTTGTTTGAGGCTTCTTCTGTAAAGGGGGGCTGAATGAGAGGGGAATGAGTCAGAGGTCTGCCAGCAGACACAAGCTGGTCACGCGCATTCACATGAGAAGTAGCTCCCGTTCCATTTGCTTTTCTGAAGACAAAGGAATTCTACGGTTGGAATATTATTGAAGTTTTATGTTAAAAACATCCTAAAGATTGATTCTATACATCGTTTGACATGTTTCTACGGACTGTAACGGAACTTTTTGACATTTCGTCTGCAACTAGTTAACGCGCTTCGTGAGTTTTAATTTGTTTACCAAACGCGCTAACAAAAGTAGCTATTTGGACATAAATGATGGACATTATCGAACAAATCAAACATTTATTGTGGAACTAGGATTCCTGGGAGTGCCTTCTGATGAAGACCATCAAAGGTAAGTGAATATTTATAATGTTATTTCTGACTTCTGTTGACTGCACAATATGGCGGATATCTTTTTGGCTTGTTGGGTCTCTGAGCGCCGTACTCAGATTATTGCATGGTTTGCTTTTTCCGTAAAGCTTTTTTGAAATCTGACACAGTGGTTGCATTGAGGAGAAGTGTATCTATATTTCCATGTATAACACTTGAAATTTCATCAACATTTATAATGTGTATTTCTGTAAATTGATGTGGCTCTCTGCAAAATCACAGGATGTTTTTGGAACTACTGAACATAACGCGCCCAATGTATACTGAGATTTTTTTATATAAATATTAACTTTATCAAACAAAACATACATGTATTGTGTAACATGAAGTCCTTTGAGTGTCATCTGATGAAGATCTTCAAAGGTTAGTGATTACTTCTATCTCTATTTCTGATTTTTGTGACTCCGCTCTTAGGCTGGAAAAATGGCGGTGTTTTTCTGTGACTTGGCTCTGACCTAACATAATCGTTTGTGGTGCTTTCGCTGCAAAGCCTATTTGAAATCGGACACTGTGGTGGGATTAACAACAAGATTACCTTTAAAATGGTATAAGATACTTGTATGTTTGAGGAATTCTTATTATGAGATTTCTGTTATTTTGAATTTGGCGCCCTGCACTTTCACTGGCTGTTGTCATATCGATCCCGTTAACGGGATCTCAACCCTAAGATGTTTAAAAAGGCAAATGTATTTTATAAAAACTAATAACAATAATCAGAAATGATAAAATAGTTTGACAACCCTGTTTGTAAGATTTTAAATTATATTAATCTAAACTGTTTATCTTTTCCAGTGATGAACACATGGATGCCTCATGGTATGGTATGGGAAAATGGTCCAACTTTGAGCATCTTTATCTCTTGAATGTTTTGGCATTCAGGTCCCAAAAGCCACATATTTTTTTGCTGTCAAAAATTTAACTGGATTTACCACTATAGCCTCTCCCCTGAAACTGACACACCATCACCATCACCAGGCGGGGCAGGGCAGGGTTGGCTCGACTGTGGCTGAGGACGGACTGTGGCTGACCGCTGACCACACACATTCCCCTCACACACACTCAGGCTAGAGGAAGCACAGCTCCAGCCACAGGACAGGCCTGTCTGACAAGATAGAAAAATGCATCAGTTTGCAACATGATGACTAATGTTCTGCTGGAAGTGAAGGCATCAAACATGGCCTACAAACAAACAGTCAGCAGCTGATTCAGGATGTCTGACACTACATGACAGAAACCTGGGAGCTACAGCCTGATCCAACTGCCGTTTCTCTGGGAGGACATAACGTTACTAGTTGTACAGGACGAATTGGGCTTCCTCACTGAAATAGGACAGGACAAAACATTTTTTTTGTGTGGTTTAAAAAACAAATGGTATACTTTTATGGTTGAAAAGGGATATCCAAAGTTTAAAAACTGTAAAGTCCATACATTTAAAAGGGTAAAAAATCAAATTAAAAAGTAGTGGGAAGTCTTGAGGTCATTGCCCTCCCCCCTTGCTAGCCCTGAAAGCAATGAACTTTATAACCAAACAAGAAGAGAACAGGGGATATCTTTGGTCAACCTTTCACAAACAACATCCATGTTATTGAACAAAGACATCTCTTTTCTGGAGAAAATAACTGTTGGAGCCTAACCGTTGTTTGGGTCTTGCTGATATCATGTGGTTGGTAGGGACCCTAAAATACCCTAAAATAGCCAAAATGCCCCGTGCTTGTAAGAAACCATTTCACTTGTCTGAGGGCAGTGGGGATAGGTGATAACGGGGAGAATTTGAGGCACTTTCACCCCAGCTCTGAAGGCTGATAATATACAGCCACTGACCTCAGATATTAAAAAGGTCACTCATAAAAGAGATCAGGGTGGGAATTCCAACCGCTGACAGGACAAATCAGATGTGTAGGCCTAATCAGCATGAACATTGCTGTGCTAGAAGATGTTGGAGCCGGGACATGCTTGTTGGGTTAGGACAGGTGTCAAAGCTCTTCAATGACCACCTATTTAGTGTGTATTGTATTGTTGATAAAGGGAGCTTGGGTGTTTATTGTTTTATGTCTGTGCATGTAGCACCAGCTCATTTAATGAGACGATTGAAAAACATGCTAGCTAGCAGCTACACACATACATACTGTCATGTAACTTCAAACCATGAATTTGCAGTTCGATGATAAATCCAGTGCCCATAGCACACAGCCTGTCCTCTCAGGTCCAGCTATGCATAATGCATACCGTAGTACTCATTTCAGAGAATCTATTCCATGTAGGAGAGAGAAAACTCATTATTACAAAAACAGCTGAATTAGCTCTTCACTTGATTGGAGATGGGTGGTCGGTGCTCTGCTCTGCCTACCACATCTGAAAATACTAAGTCAGCCTAACCACCATCCTGAGGCGATATGGGACAAGGTTCCTATCAGTTCTCAGTGTTCTAAATGTGAGCACTACTGCAGAGGAGAGCAGAAAGACCATGGCTGTGCATTCTCAATGTAAAAGGTGTCACTCAGAATGATATGATTACAGAGCTTGGGTCTGGGAGCAGAAAGACCATGGCTGTGCATTCTCAATGTAAAAGGTGTCACTCAGAATGATATGATTACAGAGCTTGGGTCTGGGAGCAGATAGACCATGGCTGTGCATTCTCAATGTAAAAGGTGTCACTCAGAATGATATGATTACAGAGCTTGGGTCTGGGAGCAGATAGACCATGGCTGTGCATTCTCAATGTAAAAGGTGTCACTCAGAATGATATGATTACAGAGCTTGGGTCTGGGAGCAGAAAGACCATGGCTGTGCATTCTCAATGTAAAAGGTGTCACTCAGAATGATATGATTACAGAGCTTGGGTCTGGGAGCAGATAGACCATGACAAAATAACATTCTGGGAGGGAGACAGAAACACATGAAGTGAACACGGTGACTTAACATATGAAGAGTGTTGATATGTGTGTTCTTCAAGACATATATTGTAGATGGAGGTGCTTGCTAAGGTGTTGCATTCTCTCACAATGCACTGTAAAGCCAGTCCACAACCAGCATGACAACTACAATGGTCTCCTGGCTTCAACCAGCATGACAACTACAATGGTCTCCTGGCTTCAACCAGCATGACAACTACAATGGTCTCCTGGCTTCAACCAGCATGACAACTACAATGGTCTCCTGGCTTCAACCAGCATGACAACTACAATGGTCTCCTGGCTTCAACCAGCATGACAACTACAATGGTCTCCTGGCTTCAACCAGCATGACAACTACAATGGTCTCCTGGCTTCTGTATTCCCCATTATCTCTCACAGATGGAAGGATGCCAATGATGACGAGTGTCCACTTGGGAATGTTTTATCATTAGGTCTAAACCCTCTTCTGTCCCTCCAGCTCTTACCTGGGATGAAGCCACCGTATGCTATACTTAGTTGATCAGTAGAATGGTGGTACAGTTACACTGCCATATTTTTGTTGATCAGCTGTGTTGAGCTGCCATGACAACAGCTTCACCTCCTCAGCAAGGCTGACTGGGCAAAACAACAGCACTCTGACAATGTGATATGGATCGAATAGATACACAGGAAAATGATAGGGAGAAGGACTGAATCCAGAGGGCTAAAGGAAGTTCGTCTCCTAAAAACCATTTGAACAGAAACATCTAATCTGCACAAAGAGCCGATAACGTCTTGAGAAGAAGAGTTTTCTGAAGAATCGGTATCTGAGGGTCCTGACATCACAGGCCATCCACTATAAGCCTGTTTATTAGTGGCACAGCAGGTTCACAGACAGACGGCCAGCCTACTGAGTTAGGGCCTGGTGCTCCAATTTAAAGCAGAGGGAGAGACCGGCCTGGCCCTTTGCAATGCTGTGGTAATCCAATTGCTAACAGAGAGACTGCCGCACAAAGCTTAAGAAAACAGAGGGGTGTGCTGAACACACAAGTCAGACAACAGAGATATTGTGCATCACAGGAAGAGAGAAAGAGATCAAATAAAATACCAAAGTTTGGCTGGAGTAACTGATTGACACTGACAGCTTCCCTTGTCATTCAAACAATAACCATGAAGCAGAACGGCAGAGAGAGCTTGAACACCGATGACCTAAACCCTTTGATATAGAGCCTCCCTCGGACGACACCATAGCCATGCCATGACTCGTGCATGATAAATTGTGCACTACGGTTGTAATCAAGTTATGCTTGTACAGCCTAATTGAGTTGAGTGGAGATTTTACAGACGCTGGGTTACAGCGGAACAACAAGGTTTACAGTTCCCTCAACTGGAACTGCTGTTCAACACTGAGAAGAAACAAACAAAGATGGAAAGACCGCTAGGAGATTGGTTGTTATGCCTTTAGATAGGGCCCATTACATAAGAGCACTGTGGTTCTGTGCTCCACAGGGGCCTACACACAGGAGACTGTTGTTTAGAAGAGAAGAGGCCAACTGATGCTCATCTGATTAGCCCCTCAGGGCCTCAAGCTAGGCCCCTCTCTCAGGCCACAGATATCCTGCAATTCGCTTCGGATTTAGAGTACAAACTGTTCTCAAGTTCTAAATTATTGTTCAACTCTCCAGAAATAGAGCTGGTAGGCCAGGATCTAGGCTAGTGCCAAAAACGAGCAAAGAGGACTTAATAAATCAATGTTTTAAACTGGAGACAGTACGGTACATTTCTCTTATAAACAGGGACGGTATTGTACAGTCTCAGAGATTAGAAGTCTGATAGAGCGGAATAAAATGCTATTAGATGGTCAAGGAGCATCTTCAGCTGTGCTGAGTTATGACAGTCTACTGCGGCACTATGGACGGTATGCTAGACAGGTTGTTTGACAGGTAGCTAGCAAGTTGTGTCATGTCACCTCTCCTGTTCTCAATATACATCAATGAAATGGCATACAAAAACAGCGACCTCACTCTCAAAGGCCCTGGTTGCTTGCCTGAAGGGCAAATCCATTTTAAGCTACTCACAATTGATTGACTGCCTTGATTTGACAATAGCTTCCTTGACCTCAATGTCACCAAGACTAAATAACTATGCCTTGGGATCAATGCCTTGGGATCAAAAACTTCAAATGTTTTTTGGCACTGAGCAAATTTCAGGTGTGCTGAGTACAAACTTGAACATTGTGAAAATTCTGTGCAACTTCCAGCACGCGTTTATTGTGAATACTGAGGCTGTACCCGCTATAAATTACAGTTTTAACAGTGGCGGAGTAGGCTACTGTGGCTATTTGATCCTAATCTAGGGCTACCAGAGTGGTCTATCATCAAAAACAAATAGAAGAAAATACATCCCATAACATTTAAACATGGAAACATCTGTTCTATCATTCAGCCTACAGTAGCAGTCAATGTGTGTTGTTCAATGTAGGCCTACAACCCATGAGACATTTGAAAAAAAACATGCAGAGCTTTACATTAACTGGTTTATCCACTTGTCGTTCAGATAAGGATGTGACTGAAAATGTTGAGTTATTACAGAGAATAAGACAGCATATTCAAGACCATCTCAAAATGTATTTTCACGTCCGGATGAAAAGCAGCCCAAAGTAAACTGCCTGTTACTCAGGCCCAGAAGCTAGGATATGCATATAATTGGTAGATTTGGATAGAAAACACTCAAGTTTCTAAAACTGTTAAAATAATGTCTGTGAGTATAACAGAACTGATATGGAAGGCGAAACCCAGAGGACAAACAGAGGACAAACCACCCCCTTCAGCCTACAGCCTACCACTGTTTCCAATGGCTTTCATGTTTATTATGAGGCCAAAACCTCCCAGATTGCATTTCCTAGGGCTTCCACTAGATGCAAACTGTCTTTAGAAAGAGTTTGAGGCTTGTTTTTGGAAAAATGAGCTAGAATTTGTAGTTTTCCCTAGGTGGCTCCCATTTTGACTGTAGTGTTTTCATGCGCTTGGATGAAAGTGCGTTCTTTGTTGTTGATCTACGGTAAAGACAATAACGATTCTCTGTCTTAAATTTGATCGTTTATTTACATATTAGGGTACCTTAGGTTTGATTATAAACATTGTTTGACTTGTTTGGACAAGTTTATTGGTAACGTTTGGGATTAATTTTTTATGCATTTTGAAGGAGGGAAACCGGTGGATTATTGAATGAAGCGCGCCAGCTAAACTGAATTTTTGGGGTTATAAAGAAGGACATTATCGAACAAAAGGACCATTTGTGATGTAGCTGGGAGCTTTTGAAGATCTTCTTCTGTTCGCACTCCAAAGGTAAGGCATTTATTATATCGCTGTTTCTGACTTTCGTGGCGCACCTGTCTGGTTGAAATATGTTTTTCATGCTTTTGTATGTGGGGCACTGTCCTCAGATAATCGCATGGTGTGCTTTCAACCATAAAGCCTTTTTGAAATCTGACACAGCGGCTGGATTAACAAGAAGATAAGCTTTATTTTGATGTATAACACTTTTATTTTCATGATTGTTAAATATTTATATTTCTGTCATTTGAATTTCGCGCTCTGCAATTTCACCAGATGTTGTTGAGGTGGGTCGCTAGCGGAACACCTGCGCTAGAAACGTTAAGACATATGACTTGCTTTTCAAAGATAGCACAAAATGTGTTAATTTCTAGCTCTTGTAGGAAGCAACCACTCTCCCATTGCTGACTAGAAATGTGCCATCACTGGGCTAACAACTCACTAACTTACTAGCAAATAATATGAACAAATGTGCACAGGTGGCTACATGCAGCTCTCACTTTGATTTCAAAACAAGGCATCTACTCGACCACTCATGCTGTAAACACAGTCCAGTTCAATGTGAATGGCACAGATCCATATATGGCAATGGCTATTTGCATATAGGCCTAATGCAGCTCTGATTGGTTATGGTGCACTGCTCTGTGTAGAGTACGGGCCTGGGTCATGCTTGTCATTGAAATAGAATCCTACTCCAATGCGCTCTGCCTATAACAAAATATCTTCAAATAAAATGGTATTTGTCACGAGCCAAATAAAACATGAAATGCTTACTTACAAGCCCTTAACAATGCAGTTCAAGAAATAGAGTTAAGAAAATATTTACTAAATAAACTAAAATACAAATTAAAAAAAGTAACAATTAAATAACAATAATGAGGCTATATACAGGGGGTACCACTACTGAGTCAATGTGCGGGGGAGGGGTCAATGTAAATAGTCCGGTTGGCCATTTTATTAATTGTTCAGTAGTCTTATGGCTTGGGGGTAGAAGCTGTTAATGAGCCTGTCGGACCTAGACTTGGCGCTCCGGTACTGCTTGCCATGTGGTATCAGAGAGAACAGTCTATGACTTAGATGACTGGAGTCTGATATTAAAAAGGTGCCACTCTCAAGGAAATGTTGTTTTAAAAAATGAGAGGTGTAACAGTACATGTATTTGTACCAAACCGTTCGGTACAGGGACCTGGGTTCGGTCCACATTGTGAATCCAAATGAATACATTAAAAAAATATATACAAAATAAAAACAATAGGCCTATAGGCTATCCGTATGCTGCATAGTAGGCCTATGCCTCATGAGTAAACATGAGTGTGAAAACAAATTCAGTCTATTCCAAAACGAATCCTAAGCCTAATTGGCGCATTTCAAACCAGTATGTTGCCACGCTCAATGAGAATAGCCTATGCAGCTGCCAACACTTCAAATATGTGACACATTTATGCAGACATTACCCCAGTATGTTGGCGCCGAAGATGGCGCCAGAGAACATGGCTGACGTTTTACATCCTCCCAACGAATTGTGCTATTTTGTATTTTTTAAATTTTATTTACTTTAAGGAGTCCGACGAGAAGGATATCCTGCTTTCACTGGAACAGGCCCAGGTCCACACATTTTGCGTGAAGAAAAGACACTGGGAAAAGAGGCCGCAGATCGGGCACCCTTCTGAGAATCTGGAGGCGAGCGAATAAACTCCCATTGCCTCCCATTCTTCTTGCTAACGTGCAATCATTGTCAAATAAAATGTATGACCTACGATTAGGATTACCCTCCCAAAGGGACATTAAAAACTGTAACATCTTATGTTTCACCGAGACGTGCTGAACGAAGATACTGACAATATAGAGCTTACGGGACTTTCCATGCACCGGCAGAACAGAGACGCCACCTCTGGTAAGACGAGGGGTGGGGGTGTGCGTCTTTTGTCAATTACAGCTGGTGCGCGGTGTCTAATATTAAAGTAGTCTCCAGGTATTGCTCGCCTGAGGTAGAGAACCTTATGATAAGCTGTAGACCACATTATCCAGCAAGAGAGTTCTCATCTGTATTATTCGTAGCCATCTATTTACCACCACAAAGCGAAGCTGGCACTAAAACCTCTCTCAACCAACTCTATAAGGCCATAAGCAAAGAAGAAAATGCTCACACAGAAGCGGTGCTCCTAGTGGCTGGGAACTTTAATGCTGGCATACTTAAATCATTTTACAATTTTTTTTACCAGCATGTCACATGTGAAACCAGGGGGAGAATCCTAGATCACCTTTACTCCACACACACAGATGCAGACAAAGCTCTCCCGGCCCTCCATTTGGCAAATCTGACCCTACTTCTATCCTCCGGATTCCTGCTTACAAGCAAAATCTAAAGCAGGAAGTACCAGTGACTCGCTCAATACGGAAGTGGTCAGATGACGCAGATCCTACACTCCAGGAACGTTTTGCTAGCACAGACTGGAATATGTTCCGGGATTCATCCAATGGCATTGAGGAATACATCACCTCAGTCATCGGCTTCATCAAAATGTGCATCGATGACGTCGTCCCCACAGTGGCTGTAAATACAGTTGAAGTCGGAAGTTTACATACACCTTAACCAAATACATTTAAACTCCGTTTTTCACAATTCCTGACATTTAATCATTGTAAAAATTCCCTGTCTTAGGTCAGTTCGGATCACCACTTTATTTTAAGAATGTGAAATGTCAGAGTAATAGTAGAGAGAATGATTTATTTCAGCTTTTATTTCATTCATCACATTCCCAGTGGGTCAGATGTTTACATGCACTTAAATAGTATTTGGTAGCATTGCCTTTAAATTGTTTAACTTGGGTCAAACTTTCGGGTTATCTTCCATAAGCTTCCCACAATAAGTTGGGTGAATTTTGGCACGTTTTTCCTGACAGAGCTGGTGTAACGGAGTCAGGTTTGTAGGCCTCCTTCCTCGCACACACTTTTACAGTTCTTCCCACAAATGTTCTATCGGATTGAGGTCAGAGATTTGTGATGGCAACTCCAATACCTCGACTTTGCTGTCCTTAAGCCATTTTGCCACAACTTTGGAAGTATGCTTGGGGTCATTGTCCATTTGGAAGACCCATTTGCAACCAAGCTTGAACTTCCTGACTGATGTCTTGAGATGTTGCTTCAATATATCCACACAATTTCAAATCAAATCAAATTTTATTTGTCACATACACATGGTTAGCAGATGTTAATGTGAGTGTAGCGAAATGCTTGTGCTTCTAGTTCTGACAATGCAGCAATAACCAACGAGTAATCTAATCTAACAATTCCACAACTACTACCTTATACACACAAGTGTAAGGGGATAAAGAATATGTTCATAAAGATATATGAATGAGTGATGGTACAGAACAGCATAGGCAAGATGCAGTAGATGGTATCGAGTACAGTATATACATATGAGATGAGTAATGTAGGTTATGTAAACAAAGTGGCATAGTTTAAAGTGGCTAGTGATACATGTATTACATAAAGATGCAGTAGATGATATAGAGTACAGTATATACATATACATATGAGATGAGTAATGTAGGGTATGTAAACATTATATTAAGTGGCATTGTTTAAAGTGGCTAGTGATACATTTTTACATCAATTTCTATCAATTTCCTTATTAAAGTGGCTGGAGTTGAGTCAGTATGTTGGCACCAGCCACTCAATGTTAGTGGTGGCTGTTTAACTGTCTGATGGCCTTGAGATAGAAGCTGTTTTTCAGTCTCCCGGTCCCTGCTTTGATGCACCTCTACATATTCCTGGTCGTCATCTCTCATGATGCCAACTATTTTGTGAAGTGCACCAGTCCCTCCTGCAGCAAAACACCCCCACAACATGATGCTGCCATCCCCGTGCTTCATGGTTGAGATGGTGTTCTTCGGCTTGCAGGCGTCCACCTTTTCGTCAAAACATAATGATGGTCATTATGGCCAAACAGTTCTATTTTTGTTTCATCAGACCAGAGGACATTTCTCCAAAAAATACAATATTTGTCCCCATGTGCAGTTGCAAACCGTAGTGTGGCTTTTTAATGGCGGTTTTGGAGCAGTGGCTTCTTCCTTGCCGAGTGGCCTTTCAGGTTATGTCGATATAGGACTCGTTTTACTGTGGATATCGATACTTTTGTACATGTTTCCTCCAGCATCCTCACAAGGTCCTTTGCTGTTGTTCTGGGATTGATTTACACTTTTCGCACCAAAGTACACTCATCTCTAAGAGACAGAACACGTCTCCTTCCTGAGCAGTATGACGGCTGCGTGGTCCCATGGTGTTTATACTTGCATACTATTGTTTGTACAGATGAACGTTGTACCTTCAGGCATTTGGAAATTGCTCTCAAGGATGAACCAGACTTGTGGAGGTCTAAAAAATTTTTTCCTGAGGTCTTGACTGATTTCTTTTGATTTTCCCATGATGTCAAGCAAAGAGTCACTGGGTTTGAAGGTAGGCCTTGAAATACATCCACAGGTACACCTTCAATTGACTCAAATGATGTCAATTAGCCTATCAGAAGCTTCTAAAGCCATGACACCATTTTCTGGAATTTTCCAAGCTGTTTAAAGGCACAGTCAACTTAGTGTATGTAAACCTAACCGACTTGCCAAAACTATAGTTTGTTGACAAGAAATTTGTGGAGTGGTTGA
Organism: Oncorhynchus tshawytscha; assembly: GCF_018296145.1. Classification (NCBI taxonomy): domain Eukaryota; kingdom Metazoa; phylum Chordata; class Actinopteri; order Salmoniformes; family Salmonidae; genus Oncorhynchus; species Oncorhynchus tshawytscha. The sequence goes on from NC_056454.1 coordinate 37,246,411, forward strand.
AAAATGAGTTTTAAATGACTCCAACCTAAATGTACGTGAACTTCTGACTTCAACTGTACATATCCCAACCAGAAGCCATGGGTTACAAGCAACATCCGCATCGAGCTAAAGGCTAGAGCTGCCGCTTTCAAGGAACGGGAGACTAATCCGGAGACTAACGGGAGACTAATCCGGACGCTTATAAGAAATCCCGCTATGCCCTCAGACGAACCATCAAACAAGCAAAGCGTCAATACAGGATTATGATTGAATCCTACTACACCGGCTCTGACGCTCGTCGGATGTAGCAGGGCTTGAAAACTATTACGGACTACGAAGGGAAACCCAGACATGAGCTGCCCAGTGACACAAGCCTACCAGACGAGCTAAATGCCTTTTAGGCTCTCTTTGAGGCAAGCAACACTGAAGAATGCACCAGGGCACCATCTGTTCTGGATTACTGTGTGATAATGCTCTCGGTAGCCGATGTGAACAAAACCATTACACATAGGTCAACATTCACAAAGCCGCTGGGCCAGACGGATTACCAGGACGTGTACTCAAAGCATGCACGGACCAAGTGTCTTCACTGACATTTTCAACCTCTCCCTGACCAAGTCTGTAATACCTACATGTTTCAAGCAGACCACCATAGTCCATCAACAGTATCCTCCAGGACACCCTAGACCCACTCCAATTCGCATTCCGCCCCAACAGGTCCACAGATGACGCCATTTCAATCGCACTCCACACTGCCCTTTCTCACCGGGACAAAAGGAACACCTATGTGAGAATATTGTTAATTGACTACAGGTCAGCGTTCAACACCGTAGTGCCCACAAAGCTCATCACTAAGCTAAGGACTCTGGGACTAAACACCTCCCTCTGCAACTGGATCCTGGATTTCCTGACGGGCCATCCCCAAGTAGGTAGAGTAGGCAACAACCCGTCTGCCACGCTGATCCTTAACACTGGGGCCCCTCAGGGGTGTGTACTTAGTCTCCTACTGTATTCCCTGTTCACCCTCGACTGCGTGGCCAAACACGACTCCAACACCATCATCAAGTTTGCTGACGACACAACAGTGGTAGGCCTGATCTGCGACAACGATGACCTATAGAGAGGAGGTCAGAGAACTGGCAGTATGGTGCCAGGAGAGCAACCGCTCCCTCAATGTGTGCAAGACTAAGGAGCTGATCGTGGACTACAGGAAAAGGCGGGCCGAACAGGCCACCATTAGTGGAGCGGGTCGAGAGTTTCAAATTCCTTGGTGTCCACATCACCAATGAACTACCATGGTCCAAACATACCAAGACAGTCGTGAAGAGGGCACGGCAAACCTTTTTTCCCCTTCAGGAGACTGAAAAGATTTGGCATGGGTCCCCAGATCCTCAAAAGGTTCTACAGCTGCAACATCCAGAGCATCCTGACCGGTTGGATCACTACCTGGTATGGTAACTGCTCGGCATCTGACCGTAAGGTGCTACAGAGGGTAGTGTGAACGGCCCAGTACATCACTGGGGCCAATCTTCCTGCCATCCAGGACCTATATAATAGGCGGTATCAGAGGAAAGCCCATAAAATTATCAGAGACTCCAGTCACCTGTCACACCCTGGCCTTAGTTATCTTTATTTTCTTTATTATTTTGGTTAGGTCAGGGTGTGACATGGGGGATTTATGTGTTTTGACTGGTCTAGGGTTTTTTGTATGTTTATGGGGCTGTTTCCTTTCTAGGTAGTTTGTAGGTCTATGGTTGCCTAGATTGGTTCTCAATTAGAGGCAGCTGTCTATCGTTGTCTCTGATTGGGAACCATATTTAGGCAGCCATATTCTGTGGGTACTTTGTGGGTGGTTGTCTTCTGTCTTTGTGTCATTGCACCAGATAGGACTGTTTCGGTTTTCACGTTTGTTGTTTTGTATTGTGTAGTGTTCTCGTGTATGGTCTTTATTAAACATGTTGAACTCTTAACCACGCTGCATTTTGGTCTTCCTATCCTTCAGCGGAAGAAAGCCGTTACATCACCCAAGTTATAGACTGTTTTCTCTGCTACCGCGCGGCAACCGGTACTGGAGCGCCAAGTCTAGGACCAAAAGGCTCCTCAACAGCTTCTACCCCCAAGCCATAAGACTGCTGAATAATTCATAAAATCACCACCGGACAATTTACAGTGACCCCCCCTCCTTGTACACTGCTGCTACTCGCAGTTTGTTTGTTACCTTTGCATAGTCACTTCACCCCAACCTACATGTACAGATTACCTCAACTAGCATGTACTCCCACACACTTACTCGGTACTGGTGCCCCCTGTATATAGCCTTGTTATTGTTATTCTTGTGTTACTTTTTATTTTAGTCTACTTTGTAAATATTTTCTTCACTTTTGGTTAACGGCCTGTAAGTAAGCATTTCACGGTAAAGTCTCTTGTTGTATTCGCCGCATGTGTGACAAATAAAGTTTGATTTGAGTATACTAGAGCAAGACGGAAATGCAAAGAAACAACACAACATAGTCTCCCCTCTGCATTCAAGCAGCCCTTGGCAGCTGATTCTGACCAGGCCAAATAGCCTACCTATCGCTCTTGGAATCTATGTTTATGGTTTTTACAGTTCTTGGTTTATGCGTCCATTCTCTGTGGTTGAGAATAGTGGGTTCAGCACCTCATGAAAGTACTCACGCCACTTTACAAACTTCCCTCTTGCATCCATTTCAGGAAACTGGTAGTACCGGCTCTATATAAGCAAGCCAAAGTTTTCATTGAATTCGCCAATGCACCTTTTGTTGTGCCTACTTAACAGTGACAGCCCATCACATTAACCGGGAGTGGAAGATGTACCACGCTACAGACACACCCCCTTTATGAGCATCACAAGCGCGCATCTGGCACTGAAGGAGGCTGTCATGGTGCGTTCGTAACCAAGTGGGAAGTGAGAATTTATCACATACGACTAGGAAAATTCCACTTGAACGGCCCTCAAACTGGTAAATACTAGGACTGGGACGAAACCAGTATCGCAATCCTCATTAGTATCGTGGCAAGGAAACGAAACACAAAACAGATTTAACTTCTTTAGGAAAACAGCCCTAATGTTGGAAACAAACATCATTAGTGTAATGGTTTTCCTCCTCTTCATCTGAAGAGGAGGTGTGGTATGGATCGGACCAAGATGCATGGCATGGTAAGTGTTCATGATGTTTATTTTAAAGACAAACTGAACACTAAAATAATAAACGTAACGTGAATAATCGAAACCAAAAACAGTACCGTGTGGTGAACAAACAGACACGGAAACAAACACCCACAAACAAACAGTGAAACAGGCTACCTAAGTATGATTCTCAATCAGAGACAACTAATGACACACTGACACCTGCCTCTGATTGAGAACCATACTAGGCCGAAACATAGAAATCCCAAAATCATAGAAAAACAAACAGACTGCCCACCCCAACTCACGCCCTGACCATACTAAATAACGACAAACAAAGGAAATAAAGGTCAGAACGTGACAATTAGGTTGTCACCCGAACTCACATTTCTTTATTTTACATACAGCATGTTTTTTAAAGGACTAAAGAGTTTAGTCGGCTTCATGTTTTTATTTTTGACAGAAATATTGGGATACTACATCACAGCCCTAGTAATTACTAGTGGGAAACTCGTTTATCATCCTGAGCACCCAGTTCTTCCACAGTGACCTCTGACTCCACCTACTAAGGAAATTGCCTCTTTAACAGCATTTTCGGCAGGTAAATTCAACATCAAAACAGCATTTATAAAAAGCAAATCTATTTCATGTGGTTTTGGAAATCTAGAATTTGTTTACAAGAATGATAGGTGTACTTTTAGTTTATGGTTGGGCACAGCTTGTTGCCCATTTGCCAATTTCCCTTCAAATTTACATGAACGCATCCAACTGGCATTTACGACTTCACAACTGGTAAATTCCCACCTCCCACATGGTTACAAACGTAGCATCAGAGTGTAAACTTCAGAGGCCCAACATAACAATCTGGTAACAGCAGACAATGCAAGGAACATTGTGAATGCTGAACAGTGTGAATGGCATTTCATTTTTCCGCTGTACCCAAACCGAACTGTGACCACAAAACTACAATATGTTCTGAACCGTTCTCTCTCTGATCAACAGTGGAAAGAGAGACCACACAAGTAGGCTACAGACAGTAGAGTCAGAGAGCTCACGGACTCAAAACACAAACACACTGGAACTTCAACTGTTTCCGATCACTATCACATCACTCACTCCCAGATTCAGCAATCACATTTTTTAATGAGTCAAAAAGACTTGATGAGATCATTTCTCTATTGATTAATAAATCTCCCGGGAAACCAAACTTATAGCTAAAGGGTCTGATGAATAATATGATTAAATGTTCCTCCATCCTCTTTGAATGGGTCGTAATCAGCACGGAGGGACAACTATATATGTAGGCTACCTTCACACAGCCAGTCTGAGGGCAGGACAGAGTAATGAGCAGGGAGGGACTACTGTAGATGTAGGCTACCTTCACACAGCCAGTCTGAGGGCAGGACAGAGTAATGAGCAGGGAGGGACTACTGTAGATGTAGGCTACCTTCACACAGCCAGTCTGAGGGCAGGACAGAGTAATGAGCAGGGAGGGACTACTGTAGATGTAGGCTACCTTCACACAGCCAGTCTGAGGGCAGGACAGAGTAATGAGCAGGGAGGGACTACTGTAGATGTAGGCTACCTTCACACAGCCAGTCTGAGGGCAGGACAGAGTAATGAGCAGGGAGGGACTACTGTAGATGTAGGCTACCTTCACACAGCCAGTCTGAGGGCAGGACAGAGTAATGAGCAGGGAGGGACTACTGTAGATGTAGGCTACCTTCACACAGCCAGTCTGAGGGCAGGACAGAGTAATGAGCAGGGAGGGACTACTGTAGATGTAGGCTACCTTCACACAGCCAGTCTGAGGGCAGGACAGAGTAATGAGCAGGGAGGGACTACTGTAGATGTAGGCTACCTTCACACAGCCAGTCTGAGGGCAGGACAGAGTAATGAGCAGGGAGGGACTACTGTAGATGTAGGCTACCTTCACACAGCCAGTCTGAGGGCAGGACAGAGTAATGAGCAGGGAGGGACAACTGTAGATGTAGGCTACCTTCACACAGCCAGTCTGAGGGCAGAACAGAGTAATGAGCAGGGAGGGACTACTGTAGATGTAGGCTACCTTCACACAGCCAGTCTGAGGGCAGGACAGAGTAATGAGCAGGGAGGGACTACTGTAGATGTAGGCTACCTTCACACAGCCAGTCTGAGGGCAGGACAGAGTAAGTGAATGCCTTTCCAATCTCTTTTGTCTGGTTGCCACAGAGATCCCATATTCGCCTGCTGGTGCCTGATAATTATTGGTTGATACTGCAGGAATTAGGTTTTGAATTTTTAGAGCGGTAACATTGAATATTTGTTTGCAAAATGTTACTTTTCAAAATTGGTTATTTTTCCCTCCAGCATAATGCCTTGACAAAGCCACTGAATACCGCAAAATACAATGGATAAGGAACATGCCTGGGATTGAGATGTGAATTATGCCACCTAACTCAGCAAATAGGCTACCCCTCAGATGAAGTACCAGCACAGATTAAAACTAACAGTAAACAAAGGGGAATGGCAGAGAGACAAAGCAGAGAGACAACACAACACAGAGAGAAGACAACAGCAGGGATACTCAGACATCAAAGAGCGTGTCAAGACTCTGGGTTATGTTTAGCCTAGCTGATGACTCTGGGTTATGTTTAGCCTAGCTGATGACTCTGGGTTAAGTTTAGCCTAGCTGATGACTTGACAGGGTTAGAGAGGGAAGAGAGAGAGACGGAAGATAGAGTGCAGTAAAAGAGGGAGAGAGAAAGAGAGCTGGCATGCTGCCAAGAAGAGGAACCACACACACATAAACTCTCTAGTGTCTCACTAGCAGGTTCATTAAGACAGTCTCTAGCCCTATTCCCCCCCACCCCTTCCTCCTCCTCTCCATCCTCATGCTATCCCATCCTCCTCCTCCCTCTGCATCATCTCCCCCATCATGGCGCTATCCTGCTGCCAGCCTGGCTGTGTTCTCGCTGAACTCCACATCCTGCTGTCAGCCTGGCTGTGTTCCCGCTGGAACTCCACATCCTGCTGCCAGCCTGGCTGTGTTCCCGCTGGAACTCCACATCCTGCTGCCAGCCTGGCTGTGTTCCCGCTGGAACTCCACATCCTGCTGCCAGCCTGGCTGTGTTCCCGCTGGAACTCCACATCCTGCTGCCAGCCTGGCTGTGTTCCCGCTGGAACTCCACATCCTGCTGCCAGCCTGGCTGTGTTCCCGCTGGAACTCCACATCCTGCTGCCAGCCTGGCTGTGTTCCCGCTGGAACTCCACATCCTGCTGCCAGCCTGGCTGTGTTCCCGCTGGAACTCCACATCCTGCTGCCAGCCTGGCTGTGTTCCCGCTGAAACTCCACATCCTGCTGCCAACCTGGCTGTGTTCCCGCTGGAACTCCACATCCTGCTGCCAGCCTGGCTGTGTTCCCGCTGGAACTCCACATCCTGCTGCCAGCCTGGCTGTGTTCCCGCTGGAACTCCACATCCTGCTGCCAGCCTGGCTGTGTTCCCGCTGGAACTCCACATCCTGCTGCCAGCCTGGCTGTGTTCCCGCTGGAACTCCACATCCTGCTGCCAGCCTGGCTGTGTTCTCACTGGAACTCCACATCCTGCTGCCAGCCTGGCTGTGTTCTCGCTGGAACTCCACATCCTGCTGCCAACCTGGCTGCCGCCTGAAACACCGCTACCACAGCAGCACCTCCACTAACACTGCTGCACAGCACACCAACAGGCCCGGAGGATAAAAGCACACTCACACATGATCATGGATGCAGACACACACAAACACGCTGCAACAAGATCCTACTATGATCAATCATTTCTGTTCAGAGAACAAGGACAATATGAAACTAAATATGATGCAGAAGGACAAAGAGGGTAATACACTGACTGCAATAGTGAGGCTAGCCTCAGACAGGATTAAGAGGAACCTCACAAGAGGAGATGGGGGTGGATGGCAGTCTTCTGATAGAGCCTTGGCTCAGATCTAGGAAGTGACAGACAGACAGGCAGACAGTGTGTGCTTGCCCTGGAGGCACATGGAGGACAGGAGCCCCCCCCTACTTTCTAGTCAAAACATAACAAGCACATCTTTTTGGATTAACGTTTAACACAAGCTCGTGTCTGTCTTGGTTCTACAAGCACAAAGTCCTCCTAAGTGGGATGACATGTCCCCAGAGGGGTTTCAGAGCTGAACCTTAGTCCTGTCTATCCCTGTCCCACAGTGTGCTAGATGAATAACCCAAGAGTTTAGCCAACTTCAACAGTCACTCAGTCAGCTAGTCATCCAGTAAGTCAGGTAGTCAGTCAGGTAGTCATCCAGTCAGTCAGGTAATCAATCGGGTAGTCATCCAGTCAGTCAGGTAATCAGTCGGGTTGTCATCCAGTCAGTCAGGTAATCAGTCAGTCAGTCAGGTTTTCAAGAAGGAAATGCCTGGCTTGCTGTTGTACAGAGCGCATCATATTACAGTGTAAGCCACACAACGGTCTGTGTTGCTCTGTACAGTACATATTAGAGGTCGACCGATTAATCGGAATGGACGAATAATTAGGGCCGATTTCAAGTTTTCAAAACAATCAGAAATCAGTAATTTTGAACCTTTATTTATTCTTTATTTAACTAGGCAAGTCAGTTAAGAACACATTCTTATTTTCAATGACGGCCGAGGAACGGTGGGTTAACTGCCTTGTTCAGCGGCAGAACGACAGATTTTTACCTTGTCAGCTCGGGGGTTTGAACTCGCAACCTTCCGGTTACTAGTCCAACGCTCTAACCACTAGGCTACGCTGCCGCCCCATGTAAACTTCCAACTTCAACTGTAAGTAGCAGAGCTGGGTTTAACATTAGCACTACAGAACATACTGACTGAGAAAGTTGGTAGAATATAGAATATGGTTTGAGGCTGCATTGGACAAGCAGCAGTGCACGATTAGCAGAACGTATTGAGGAACTAGTTGGTAGAAGAGAGAGTTTTCCCTAGGTCTGTATGATTTAGGAGGCCTCTTTGGAGTGACAACTTCATGCTAATACATCTTTAAATGTAACCACAGGGAACACAAGACTAAGTTAGGGTATTGGCTAATCCTGAGTTTTACTGTGAATACTGTATATCATTTGTCAGTACAGCAACAAGGAAAAGTCTGGCAGTGCAATATAACAGCCAGTCACTATCATGGCTACATTGTCTTGTCCACTGTCCTCTTCTGGCCAATGGTCATCATCCTCCGAGGACAGAGAGACAGTGAGGACACACAGGACTACACCAATCAGAGGACAGGAATACACCAGCTAGCAAGCCAGCCTCTCTTTCTCAATTCAAGTTTCAATTCAATTTAAGGGCTTTATTGGCATGGGAAACATATGTTTACATTGCCAAAGCAGGTGAAATAGATCCTTAACAAAATTGAAATAAAACAAAAAATGTTTACAGTAAACATTACACTCACAAAGAAATATGAAGCAGCCATGTAAAGAATTACGCACCATTTCTTAAAATCAAAGGTGGCCATTATTTGAGCTGAAGCGAGAGAAAATACACTGACTTCAGAATGGAATATTGCCTTTTCACATCTCATACAGTATGTTGCCTTTTCACATCTCATACAGTATGTTGCCTTTTCACATCTCATACAGTATGTTGCCTTTTCACATCTCATACAGTATGTTGCCTTTTCACATCTCATACAGTATGTTGCCTTTTCACATCTCATACAGTATGTTGCCTATTCACATCTCATACAGTATGTTGCCTATTCACATCTCATACAGTATGTTGCCTATTCACGTCTCATACAGTATGTTGCCTTTTCACGTCTCATACAGTATGTTGCCTATTCACATCTCATACAGTATGTTGCCTTTTCACATCTCATACAGTATGTTGCCTTTTCACATCTCATACAGTATGTTGCCTTTTCACATCTCATACAGTATGTTGCCTATTCACATCTCATACAGTATGTTGCCTTTTCACGTCTCATACAGTATGTTGCCTTTTCACATCTCATACAGTATGTTGCCTTTTCACATCTCATACAGTATGTTGCCTATTCACGTCTCATACAGTATGTTGCCTTTTCACGTCTCATACAGTATGTTGCCTTTTCACATCTCATACAGTATGTTGCCTATTCACATCTCATACAGTATGTTGCCTTTTCACATCTTATACAGTATGTTGCCTATTCACATCTCATACAGTATGTTGCCTTTTCACATCTCATACAGAATGTTGCCTTTTCACGTCTCATACAGTTTGTTGCCTTTTCACATCTCATACAGTATGTTGCCTTTTCACATCTCATACAGTATGTTGCCTATTCACATCTCATACAGTATGTTGCCTATTCACATCTCATACAGTATGTTGCCTTTTCACATCTCATACAGTATGTTGCCTATTCACATCTCATACAGTATGTTGCCTTTTCACATCTCATACAGTATGTTGCCTTTTCACATCTCATACAGTATGTTGCCTTTTCACATCTCATACAGTATGTTGCCTTTTCACATCTCATACAGAATGTTGCCTTTTCACATCTCATACAGTATGTTGCCTTTTCACATCTCATACAGTATGTTGCCTTTTCACATCTCATACAGTATGTTGCCTTTTCACATCTCATACAGTATGTTGCCTTTTCATCTCATACAGTATGTTGCCTTTTCACATCTCATACAGTATGTTGCCTTTTCACATCTCATACAGTATGTTGCCTTTTCACATCTCATACAGTATGTTGCCTATTCACATCTCATACAGTATGTTGCCTTTTCACATCTCATACAGTATGTTGCCTTTTCACATCTCATACAGTATGTTGCCTTTTCACATCTCATACAGTATGTTGCCTTTTCACATCTCATACAGTATGTTGCCTTTTCACATCTCATACAGTATGTTGCCTTTTCACATCTCATACAGAATGTTGCCTTTTCACATCTCATACAGTATGTTGCCTTTTCACATCTCATACAGTATGTTGCCTTTTCACATCTCATACAGTATGTTGCCTTTTCACATCTCATACAGTATGTTGCCTATTCACATCTCATACAGTATGTTGCCTTTTCACGTCTCATACAGTATGTTGCCTTTTCACATCTCATACAGTATGTTGCCTTTTCACATCTCATACAGTATGTTGCCTATTCACATCTCATACAGTATGTTGCCTTTTCACATCTCATACAGTATGTTGCCTTTTCACATCTCATACAGTATGTTGCCTATTCACATCTCATACAGTATGTTGCCTTTTCACATCTTATACAGTATGTTGCCTATTCACATCTCATACAGTATGTTGCCTTTTCACATCTCATACAGTATGTTGCCTTTTCACATCTCATACAGTATGTTGCCTTTTCACGTCTCATACAGTATGTTGCCTTTTCACATCTCATACAGTATGTTGCCTATTCACATCTCATACAGTATGTTGCCTATTCACATCTCATACAGTATGTTGCCTTTTCACATCTCATACAGTATGTTGCCTATTCACATCTCATACAGTATGTTGCCTTTTCACATCTCATACAGTATGTTGCCTTTTCACGTCTCATACAGTATGTTGCCTTTTCACGTCTCATACAGTATGTTGCCTTTTCACATCTCATACAGAATGTTGCCTTTTCACATCTCATACAGTATGTTGCCTTTTCACATCTCATACAGTATGTTGCCTTTTCACATCTCATACAGTATGTTGCCTTTTCACATCTCATACAGTATGTTGCCTATTCACATCTCATACAGAATGTTGCCTTTTCACATCTCATACAGTATGTTGCCTATTCACATCTCATACAGTATGTTGCCTTTTCACATCTCATACAGTATGTTCTTTTCACATCTCATACAGTATGTTGCCTTTTCACATCTCATACAGAATGTTGCCTTTTCACATCTCATACAGACATGTTGCCTTTTCACATCTCATACAGAATGTTGCCTTTTCACATCTCATACAGTATGTTGCCTATTCACATCTCATACAGTATGTTGCCTTTTCACATCTCATACAGAATGTTGCCTTTTCACATCTCATACAGTATGTTGCCTTTTCACATCTCATACAGTATGTTGCCTTTTCATCTCATACAGTATGTTGCCTTTTCACATCTCATACAGTATGTTGCCTATTCACATCTCATACAGAATGTTGCCTTTTCACATCTCATACAGTATGTTGCCTTTTCACATCTCATACAGTATGTTGCCTTTTCACATCTCATACAGTATGTTGCCTTTTCACATCTCATACAGTATGTTGCCTTTTCACGTCTCATACAGTATGTTGCCTTTTCACATCTCATACAGAATGTTGCCTTTTCACATCTCATACAGTATGTTGCCTTTTCACATCTCATACAGTATGTTGCCTTTTCACATCTCATACAGTATGTTGCCTTTTCACATCTCATACAGTATGTTGCCTATTCACATCTCATACAGTATGTTGCCTTTTCACGTCTCATACAGTATGTTGCCTTTTCACATCTCATACAGTATGTTGCCTTTTCACATCTCATACAGTATGTTGCCTATTCACATCTCATACAGTATGTTGCCTTTTCACGTCTCATACAGTATGTTGCCTTTTCACATCTCATACAGTATGTTGCCTATTCACATCTCATACAGTATGTTGCCTTTTCACATCTCATACAGTATGTTGCCTATTCACATCTCATACAGTATGTTGCCTTTTCACATCTCATACAGAATGTTGCCTTTTCACGTCTCATACAGTTTGTTGCCTTTTCACATCTCATACAGTATGTTGCCTTTTCACATCTCATACAGTATGTTGCCTTTTCACATCTCATACAGTATGTTGCCTATTCACATCTCATACAGTATGTTGCCTTTTCACGTCTCATACAGTATGTTGCCTTTTCACATCTCATACAGTATGTTGCCTTTTCACATCTCATACAGTATGTTGCCTATTCACATCTCATACAGTATGTTGCCTTTTCACGTCTCATACAGTATGTTGCCTTTTCACATCTCATACAGTATGTTGCCTATTCACATCTCATACAGTATGTTGCCTTTTCACATCTTATACAGTATGTTGCCTATTCACATCTCATACAGTATGTTGCCTTTTCACATCTCATACAGAATGTTGCCTTTTCACGTCTCATACAGTTTGTTGCCTTTTCACGTCTCATACAGTATGTTGCCTTTTCACATCTCATACAGTATGTTGCCTATTCACATCTCATACAGTATGTTGCCTATTCACATCTCATACAGTATGTTGCCTTTTCACATCTCATACAGTATGTTGCCTATTCACATCTCATACAGTATGTTGCCTTTTCACATCTCATACAGTATGTTGCCTTTTCACATCTCATACAGTATGTTGCCTTTTCACGTCTCATACAGTATGTTGCCTTTTCACATCTCATACAGAATGTTGCCTTTTCACATCTCATACAGTATGTTGCCTTTTCACATCTCATACAGTATGTTGCCTTTTCACGTCTCATACAGTATGTTGCCTTTTCACATCTCATACAGTATGTTGCCTATTCACATCTCATACAGAATGTTGCCTTTTCACATCTCATACAGTATGTTGCCTATTCACATCTCATACAGTATGTTGCCTTTTCACATCTCATACAGTATGTTGCCTATTCACATCTCATACAGAATGTTGCCTTTTCACATCTCATACAGAATGTTGCCTTTTCACATCTCATACAGAATGTTGCCTTTTCACATCTCATACAGAATGTTGCCTTTTCACATCTCATACAGTATGTTGCCTTTTCACATCTCATACAGAATGTTGCCTTTTCACATCTCATACAGTATGTTGCCTTTTCACATCTCATACAGTATGTTGCCTTTTCACGTCTCATACAGTATGTTGCCTTTTCACATCTCATACAGTATGTTGCCTATTCACATCTCATACAGAATGTTGCCTTTTCACATCTCATACAGAATGTTGCCTATTCACATCTCATACAGTATGTTGCCTTTTCACATCTCATACAGTATGTTGCCTATTCACATCTCATACAGAATGTTGCCTTTTCACATCTCATACAGTATGTTGCCTATTCACATCTCATACAGTATGTTGCCTATTCACATCTCATACAGTATGTTGCCTTTTCACATCTCATACAGTATGTTGCCTTTTCACGTCTCATACAGTATGTTGCCTATTCACGTCTCATACAGTATGTTGCCTATTCACATCTCATACAGAATGTTGCCTTTTCACTTCTCATACAGTATGTTGCCTATTCACATCTCATACAGAATGTTGCCTTTTCACTTCTCATACAGTATGTTGCCTTTTCACATCTCATACAGTATGTTGCCTTTTCACATCTCATACAGTATGTTGCCTGACTACAATATTTTATCTTGATACATTAATAAATATATGCTGTGTTAATTTTGGCATGTTTACCTGCCTACGTACTGAAGATAGCAAGCCCGTAATAAGTCAATACGGCTAACTGGCTAGCTAATACTGTTAGCTAGTCAAATAGCCACAAAGAACTGTTAGGTAGCTACCCACAAATAATTGACATCCATCTTGCATAATATTAGTTTTAGGTCATGTTTGCCTGTTAAACTATCTGGCTAGCTACATTATTACGTTTCACATATAGCTAGCTGATAGTAATGAAGTAAAACGTTTGCTTTGTGTATATCTTGTTTTGTCTATTGCTGCCATTGTCATGGCTGGAAAAACGTTCAGTGAATGAGGTGAAGCGTGAGGTAATACAGTAGAGGGAGAGCGAGTGCTTCTCAAATGTAAAGTTTTATGCATTCTCCACACTCTCGTCCTCACAAGAGCGTACTCAAGAGAATGTCGTACTCAGAGCATGAGCATGTGGAGCACGGTAGTATGCATATTGAGAAACACCCAGGGTCTTTGTCACAAATGGCACCATATTCCTTATATATTGCACTACTTTTGACCAGGGCCCATAGTCTTCCCATGCAGGCATTTCGTATAGCTCAGTATCACAGCGCTCTATGCCTCGGTGTAGACTGACTCACAGTCAACACTTCAGCCCAAATCCAGAGAGAGACAGGCTTCCTGCTGAGGTGTTTCTGAACCAGACAGAGAGAGAGAAAGACTGGGACAGAGAAGGAGAGTGAGAGAGAGAGAGATTTGAGACAGAAAGAAAGATTGGCAGGCTGAACCCTCCACTGAGGCATGGGGAGGATATGAGAGGTAGGGAGGCTGAGTGGAGACATTGAGGCAGTGTTGTCTGACTGATTTCTTCAAGCCTCATCAAACAGCTGATTCTGTGAGGTCATTGATTTGGTCAGAGAGACCGCTCAGCTCACTTGGTTTCCCTGGGCTGCAGTGTGCTATATTGTGTGAGTGGCAGATTGATGGCTGAGAGAAGTAACACAGACAGTAGCCCTATCCTGCATAGATTTAGAAGGGGTCAAATGTGAGACAAGGGCTAGAGCACAGGTTTATTTTTTGCTAAGCTTCGGAATTTTTTCCTGAACTATTGAATCTGCGTGAGAGGTCAGCTGCTGCTTTGGGTAACAAAGGCGATATAAAACAGGGCTACAGGAGTTTGGTGGGGATTGGTAGAGGAGATTATTAGCGTGTTTTGATGGAGTGCAGCAGGGCAGAATATCCTTAGCAGGGTCAGTTGGTGATTGCTGAAGAAGACGTGATCCTTAGTTTGGAATGAAATACTGCAGCGCCAGACAAGCAGGAGAGCAGAGCCAGCACGCACTGTGCCAAATATAAACACGCAGTACCGCAAACAGGCCTATGTTGTGACAGGCCACAGTGTACAGACAACAGACACAGTGTAATCTGTCTGAATAAACCTCAGGATTAGCTGGAATAATGACAGTGTAATACTGTTCCCTTTGATGATTGATCTTTATCAACAGCAGAGAGACACACCTCGATCACTAAACTATCATTAGGTCTACAATTACATGGTAATTAGGGAAGTAACGACTCACCGATAAACATCTGAATCAGGTACCAATACAAGCGTAAAATACAAGTGCACCGGGCCGCGGACACCAAACCGATCCAAATGTAGCATGCATCGGTCAGAGAATAGATTCAAACGTTACGAAATCACCGGTTCAACTGATACGTCCTATCGTTCAGTGACGAACTGCAGGTAACTGTGTTGACAGTCATTGACCTAGGCAATATCAGTAGCCTAGGCAAACTGTGGACTGTACCCAGCTTCACACGCTGACCAACACGAGTTAGGCGGCCTGTTCCTGATCTTGCACATCTGCACGGCACCTTCAGCATATTTAAATGATCAAATGGCTTGCGTGGTATTAGGCTTTATTAGTTGAATGACAACCTATGTAATTTGCTAGATTATTGTTATCTACACGGCCGGACGACCGTATATCTTTTATTAAAAGCTAACTTCATGCATTGCTTCACATTGTGTTGAAAATATTCTACACATTTGATCATGAGGCTATGATAAAATATTACAGTTTTCAGGCTAATTTCCTGCAATTCTACACTTTTTGCCATGGGTCTGAGTGAAAAATGTGCTTTTTAATATCTCATCTCATGCTATTGTTCACATTGTTCACGTTCCTGTATCATATTGGAACCCATGTCTAGATACAGTTGAAGTCAGAAGTTTACATACATTTAGGTTGGAGTCATTAAAACTAGTTTTTCAACCACTCCACACATTTGTTGTTAACAAACTATAGTTTTGGCAAGTCGGTTAGGACATCTACTTCCAACAATTGTTTACAGACAGATTATGTGACTTACTCACAATTTCTTGGCCTACCTTCAAACTCAGTGCCTCTTTGCTTGACATCATGGGAAAATCAAAAGAAATCAGCCAAGACATAAGAAAAAAAATTGTAGACCTCCACAAGTCTGGTTCATCCTTGGGAGCAATTTCCAAATGCCTGAAGGTACCACGTTCATCTGTACAAACAATAGTACGCAAGTATAAACACCATGGGACCACACAGCCGTCATACTGCTCAGGAAGGAGGTGCGTTCTGTCTCCTAGAGATGAATGTACTTTGGTGTGAAAAGTGTAAATCAATCCCAGAACAACAGCAAAAGGACCTTGTGAAGATGCTGGAGGAAACATGTAGAAATGCATCTATATCCACAGTAAAACGAGTCCTGTATCGACATAACCTGAAAGGCCGCTCAGCAAGGAAGAAGCCACTGCTCCAAAACTGCCATAAAAAAGCCACACTACAGTTTGCAACTGCACATGGGGACAAAGATCGTACTTTTTGGAGAAATGTCCTCTGGTCTGATGAAACAAAAATAAACTGTTTGGCCATAATGACCATCATTATGTTTGGAGGAAAAAGGGGGAGGCTTGCAAGCCGAAGAACACCATCCCAACCATGAAGCACGGGGGTGGCAGCATCATGTTGTGGGGGTGCTTTGCTGCAGGAGGGACTGGTGCATTTCACAAAATAGATGGCATCATGAGCGAGGACAATTATGTGGATATATTGAAGCAACATCTCAAGACATCAGTCAGGAAGTTAAAGCTTGGTCGTAAATTAGTCTTCCAAATGGACAATGACCCCAAGCATACTCCCAAAGTTGTGGTAAAATGGCTTAAGGACAACAAAGTCAAAGTATTGGAGTTGCCATCACAAAGCCCTGACCTCAATCCTATAGAAAAATTGTGGACAGAACTGAAAAAGCGGGTGCGAGCAAGGAGGCCTACAAACCTGACTCAGTTACACCAGCTCTGTCAGGAGGAATGGGCCAAAGTTCACCCAACTTTGACCCAAGTTAAACAATTTAAAGGCAATGCTACCAAATACTAATTGATTGTATATAAACTTCTGACCCACTGGGAATATGAAGAAAGAAATAAAAGCTGAAATAAATTATTCTCTACTATTATTCTGACATTTCACATTCTTAAAATAAAGTGGTGATCCTAACTGACCTAAGACGGGGAATTTTTACTCGGATTAAATGTCAGGAATTGTGAAAAAACTGAGTTCAAATGTATTTGGCTAAGATGTATGTAAACATCCGACTTCAACTGTACGCATCGTATCATCTTGAAAGGGAAAGATAAACAACATGAATGAATATTAGGGATGTTGAAGTGAGGCAAGGCTGCTGAGTCAATACAGACACACCCTTGTATGGAGGAGACTGCAGCAGAAAAAAACACTGTAAGAAAGGAAATGTCAACTACTACCAAACTGATCACAGCTCTCCCTCGGTTGTTAGACTATATGTCCTTGTTGCATATGCATGAATCAAGATGAAGTTCACTGTGAGCTGAGGGGACAGACATGGTACAATGTTGTTATCCCTCACCCTGTCCTCTCTAAGTCTTAATGGGATAGTCTGCCAAATGAAGGATTAAATACTACTGTAATACTACAGTAATACTACTACAGTAATTCCACACACGTCACTCCATTACCAGCTTAGGTAGAGCAGTGACAGTTACTATGTTGGCAGGCCTATATGTAGAATAGTAGGAGGAGAGATTCACTATTGTTCCGTTGGGGAATGGGTATGCCTATAGTACCACTTGTTCATTCCATTACATATGATCTCTTGCCATTCAATGAAGACAATCAACAGACCTGTAGTGAGGACGGAACCAGATATAGTCCTAGTTCAAGGTTTCAAGGAGGATCACAATCCACGAAGACCACAGTCAATGTGTTCAAAGTGAAAAGCTGTGGTCCCCTCCCCCCACACACACTCTCTCTCTCTCTCTCTCTCTCTCTCTCTCTCTCTCTCTCTCTACCCAAATACTTTCCACATTACTCAGCCCATCAGCCGCAGTCTGCGTCCAGGCACGCTCCGCTCCAAGGTCTAGGCACTGCCTGGCCTGCCTGCAGTCACAGCAGAGAATCATTACACTACCAGACAATGTAGACAGAGGAGAATTTTCCTGTCAATGGTCCAACTGCCCCATCTGACCCTTGACCCTGATTTAACCAGTGACCAACATGAAGCTTTTAGAAGCACTCAGAAACATACTACATTTTACAAAAACAATGATGTGGCGAAAAGGAGGAAGACTTTTGGAACCATAGCCCTTTGACCTGTAACGGAGCACTAGTGTCATCACTGAAGGATCCAGGTCAGAAGCCTATTGGTACAAACGAGATTGTGGAGAGTCTGGGCTGCAAGCAAAAAGTGAAGACAACCCTCTTCGGCCCTGTGGAGCCCCATCCCTGAACCCCTCTCACTCTGTCATCACATAACCCCCATGGAGCCCCTTCAGCTGAGCAGTAATCAGGCCAGCTCAAATAATTAGGCCTAAAGCCTCTCTCTCTGTCTGTCTCTCTAGCTCTCTGTACCAACACAGCACCCAGGTCCTAATTAGGGCTGTAATGGTGACCGTATTACCGCCACACCAGCAGTCACAAGTCATGACCGCAGTCAAATTCCATGTGTTGGGTGTAAGATAGCCCACCGACTGATAATGTGCCACAGCCCTAATGACCATCTTCCTAGCTGTGCCAGAAACAGTAGGCGAAGGGAAGAGCCTGGAGCGCATAGCCTTAGTTTACCAGCTCAGAGGGCCTGAGCCCCGGGGCAAAGGCAGCTAAACACAGGGACTGCAAGGAGGGAAAACAGGGCCGACAAAAGTCTGAGACACACTTTAAACTATGTAGGCCAGGGAAAGTATGGTTTTGTCTAGATAGATATCTCAAAAGGTACCAGCATACAATAAGCTGCGTATCACAACAATAAATCACCAGCTTCGTAAACAATGCAAGGAAATATCCACACAGAAAGATGGGATAGAATAGAAGCACTGACGTATCGGACTTCCGATGTCCTCACAATTGGGCTAGATTCTGTAAGTCATAGGCCTGTATGCCCCAGGAAGAATTCCAAATTATTAACAATCTTCAATTTTTACATGAATATCTTAGCTATTTTTTTTTTAATAAAACAATGAAGTTTATGTTAAGGTGTAAGGTCAGTGTGAAAGCATTGAGCGGGATTCAGGTAAAGTGATCCTTGTAGATGGAAGAAAGGCCTCATTGCCATTCTGTTCAGTGGAGTTCTTCTGCTTGTCTCAGGCACATTACATAGGCCAGTTAATGCTCTATAAAACATGCTTAGTAAGGAGGAAAGAATTTGAACTGGTATCCCTGTAAAGATCTGCTTTGGAACGGATATCTTATGGGTCAGCTCAGCCACATAATACAATAATGTTTTAATCAGGTTTGTCGATTCATGTCATTAAACTTCAAGGGATACTTTGGAATTTTAGCAATTTACTTTCCCAGAGTCAGATGAACTCATGGGTCCCATTTGTATGTCTCTGCATCCAGTATGAGGGAAGTTAGAGGTAGTTTTGAGAGCCAATGCTAACTAGCGCTGGCGCAATGACTGAAAGTCTATGGCCTCTACTAGAATGCTAGCAGTTACCATATACTTCTGGTCATTGCGCTAACACTACATAGCAATTGCGCTAATGCTAGTTAGCAACTTCCTTCAAACTGCATGCAGAGACAAAAAAAATAGTACCTATGAGTTCACTGCCAAAATTCTGAAGTATCCCTTTAATGAGGGCACCTATCGAAGATGCTTCCTCAAATCAGCATTAATGTCACTAACATTATGGTTCTCAGAGCACAATACATATTCATCACAAGTCCAACTATCTGTAGCTTAAAGACAATAAGTGTGTCATTCCCCGCCAAAAATGTTTTGTATTCGTATCTGAAAAGCAGGATTATGTTGTTTATCTACTGAATAACATGGATGAAATTGAAAACTTCCTCTGACCTCTGAAAACCAACATGTTTGAATGCCAACACAAGATCAATGCCATTAGTTTACTCTGTCTACCAACCCAACAATAGCCAGAGGACAAATCCCCAAAAGGATATTGGACAGTCTGGCCCCAGAGTAAAGCCTCCCTCTCCTCTCCACCTTGTTCTAGCTTTCCAATTCATATTCTTCATCTCTTGACAACACTATCCCCATTCACCACTCTCAATATATCTCCAGAGTGGCTTTGATATCTACCTTTAAGAATGATGGAAGAGTTCGTTCTCAGTCACTGTGACGGATTTCCATCATATGGATTAAAACATTTCAATTGAAAAATGGAATTTCAAAATTATCCTTTTTCCCTCAAAAGCATGGTCATAACTTTTTTTAAATCAAAGCAGAGGTTAACTTGGCCACGCAGACAATCGATCTGAGATCGACTTAAAGATGCACTATGCAGAAATCGCTCTGCCATTTCCTGGTTGCTAAAATTCTAATCAAGTTTGCCTAATTTCACTTTATGTGACAAAACAAGCAAGTATAATGAAGAGAATCATTGTACCAGCTAAACCATTGTGAAATATATTTTCCATAATCAAAAATATTGTATTTTAAGCTGTATTTTAAGTAAAAGAAGCAAAGACTCAACTTAAAAACCTGAAGCATAGAAATATTGCACATAGAACAGCTCTTCCGCTTTAGACTTGCTTTCAATGAGAATGACAGCTCTATAACTCACATTTCTATTTGAATTTTGTGGGGTCACTGAAAAAGTTACATATTGCAGCTTTACGTTTCAGTAATTATTATATATATTTTTTGCATTAACCCCTGATGACATGTAAATAAAATAAAATAAATATTGGTCGCTTACACATATTTTGCAGATGTTATCGCGGGTGTAACGAGATGCTTATGTTCCTAGCTCCAACAGTACAAAACAACACACAAATCAAAAAAAAGAAATATAGAAATATTAGAACAAGTAGCTAACTACTCTCATGTAGCCCTTTATATATCTATGCCTCTCAGCTATCTAGCTGCTATCTGACTGCATATTCACCCCTCTTACCTTGAAGTTGGAACAGTTGACCCAGGTGGTAGCGATGCTGTCCACCATCCTGTCCAGACCTGTCTGGTCTTGCTCCAGATCCTGGGACCTATCCTTATCCAGGATGTAATCTATGAGCTCCTGTCCCACCTGCACCTTCCTCCCCAGGTCTTTCTGCACCACCTGGGCCAGACAGTACTCCATATTGACCTCCATGGTCTCGGCCTCGTCTCTCCCTCTTCGGTCCCACCACTAGCTTCCACTGATCCAGGCAGTGGGAAGGCCGAAAACAAATGGGTCCCCCACCGGGCGTGTGTGCCCTAGAAAAAAAGGCAACACAAGAACAGGCTCCACACACTGGATTGATGTAGCCTATTTATATCCCTTGGGCAGGCCGTGGGCTAGGCTGTGTGATGGGTGCGAGGAGCTAGCTAGAGGTCAGGCCACGGGGATGGAGGGAGCCTGGGGAATGGCAGCTATGCACCATGTGTGTCTGGATGGCAGCTGCGGAGGGTTTTCTTCTCTTCTCTCGCGCTCTCTTTTTTTTCTTCTTTGTGTTGAAGTGAGTCTGAGCCACGCTGTTAGTACCAGGCTGGGCAGAGATGATGGTTGTGAGAGCAGCAGTGGGTAAGGCTCATGAAGTGACAGTAACTGGAGAAGGAGAGCAGGGAAGGTCTGGAAGGGAAGAGCTTCATAGCTTAGTGGTCCCTAGTTCCCGGGAAGGCCTGGGGTCAAGAATAGAAAAGGGAAGGCCGTTAACACAATCCCACCCTCCTGTCTTCAAATTGTAAATTTTACATAACCTGCCGCCATGGCAACTTGGGTCAATGTAGAGTTCACTTGAGCCCCTAAGCCCGGTGTGTTACTGGGCAATTCCACAATAAAGGACACAGACTCAGATTTTTCATTTTAAAATGTATGCCAAAAGAGCCTGCCCCCAAATAAGGCCAGGTCCACACCAGACCAAATCTGAACCAATCATAGACGTCTATGTTTCACAAGTTTGTACATCACAGTACAGCACAGTGAAGTAGATATGTTCAGTACAGTACATTTCTGTACTATAGTGTTCGCTACACTGCTGTGCTGTACTTTTCTTTACTGTTCTCTACTGTACAAATGTGTGAAACATAGACATCTATGTGTGGTTCAGATTTGGTCTGGCCAAGGCGGTCCGACCAGATTTCAACCAGTTTTCTACGTCCATGGACGTCCGGTGCCCAGTCGGGGAGGATACTTAAATGGAAAGAGGGTAGGTGGTAGGTGTCATTAAGAACTGGGAGAGGTGACATTAACTGGAGAGAGAGAAGAAAGAGAGTGAGAGTGGCAGAGAAAGAGAGAGGGAGAGGGAGGGGTTTTCCAGACTGTTTTCACAGTCTTGCTTTGACCACCAGATGACAGATAGAGAAAGAAAAGTTATGAGCTGAACATAACAGTATGCCAGTGGAAGGGAGGAAACTAGCAGGTAACCCAACTGTGGTTTGTGACTACTATGATTTCCCATTGTAGCCAATTCTACTGCAGTAATTCTGTTAGCAATTTGTTTTTTTCGAACGAAATTTCAATGCACAAGTTAATGATACTTAAACTGACAGAAGGCAAATATTATTATTATTTTTACTATAGAGAAGTGTTGATATTAGTTGACAGGGTCTTTACTTCAACATTACTGTGTGGTGATGCATGTCTAATACCTTAAGACTTTTTCTGATAGATGTTGTCTAAAACCTCTTTTCTATCTGTTTGACTAAAATTCAAAAAGGCACTCGCATATCTGAGCTATCTTTTTTTGCAAGTGGATGGTAACAGTTCAATAAGATGAGAAAAAATAAGAAAGCCGCACACTACTGTTGATAGTATCACTGCTCTTGATTAAGCTTTACGTATATGACTAGAAATTAAAGCCTTTGTTTATTCCTAATTTTTAGGATGGAAAATGTATATATACACCTTTATTTAAAAAATAAAATAAAAAATGAAATACTCATTTGACATGCTCCTATGAACTTCAGATGTTGCTTCTCATGGGTCCTTTACGTGGAAATGCCCTACTGCAATGTTGACACGTCATATCAAATCGGCTTTGTTTGTGTATGATGTGACCTGCCAGCAAGAAATGCATAATTCTCCTAAGAAGTATGTCGAATTTGTCTGTGTCTGGGCAATACAACTGTAGTCAGAGTTCGGTCAGACATGCCAAACTGCTAAAGGGACAAAGATTTGCACTGTCAGAAAGTCTGACATTACCCACAAACTAAGAACCATGAAGTAGGTAATTTTATATGAAATATCTGTTAAATGTATGGGTGATATACCCGGGTCCAAAGTCTCTGTGGTTTTGCTAACTCCAATGGTCGTTATCATGCAATGGGAGTCTTGGGACCATGCTATATGGTTCCAAGACCGTATTATCATGGTTCTCAGTTTGTGGGGACTGTCTGATCGCATGAATAGACAGAGCAAACTCACAGAGGATTACTTAAACAAAGACTGTCAGACCCACAACCTAAGAAGTCATACAACACAAGCAAGACTTGTCACGCACCATTATTTTGGTATTTACACTGAAAACACCTGCCTACAATAAATAAACAGACACAATTATGACAAGCATCCGTGTGCTTGAATTATTGCACAAGTAGCCTTGTACAGTTTACTGTATCTAACGTTAGCTAGCTTTTGTATCTGCTTGTGGCTGACAGCTAGCCAACAGCAGCAGTCGTATGTGCTTGCCAGTTATTGCTTAGTCAAGCGCTGTCTGGTTAAAATATACCACTAATTCCTATAAGAGACTGACAGTTAAATGGAAACACGTTCAAAAACAACCGAATATTTTGACAACGATTGTAGCAACTACGGACCGGAGTCAAGCGTTACAGTAGATACACTATGTTATTTGAACTAGCCCTTTTTCATTGATTAGCTAACGTTAAATGTAACACCACACACAGCTAGCTTACTGTTAGCTAACGTTACTTCACACAACGTGATAATCTATTCTGAATGAAAGCATGCATACATTTGAAACGGTTTGTCTTATTACTTACCATGCCATACTCAGAAAGAGCAATGCAAATTTCTGAAGTCTTTGTAAATATTGTCGGGTTATGACTATTGAGCAGCATCGAGGCACCTCAGTCGCCACCCGGAATACCGTTTGCTGGACAAGAATTGTATTGACGTGGGGATGCGCTTGGAAATTAGCGAATGCACATTTCTGTTCACTACTTCTCTCCTAAATATATTTCCTTCAGCGGATTAAATCGCCCTTTATGTGGCTAATAGTTGTGTGAATGCAGCGTTTCTAAATTTGAAGAGTGCTACAGCAACTCAGTAGTTTATGTGAAGGGAGGCGCAATGGTGCAAGAGCCACCCAAGCGACTCATGTCCTGTTGCTCTGAACCTGTCAAGCTAGTAACGCCTTGATCACACCAATAGTGCCTGCGCAAAATAGTGTGCAACATCTGGATGTGTGCAACAAAAGTTCAAGTCACCTTCTGCCACAATTTTTGTCAAGCCGTAGATTGATGCCGTCGTCAGATAAATCCAACATATGCACCACAGACGCTGCTTTCCATTGGAAATTACTGCACTTCTGCTGTACCAATGAAGAACCCTGTCGGTGTGACCGAGGCGTAAGCCACTAGTCTTCAGCGACATCTTCTGGCATAAACAGATATTTTCACATAGAATAGACGGATGTCATGGCATTATGATGTGATATCCAAACCCAAAGTCAAGCTTTTATATGTATTACAGATCATGACCATTTATTTTGACAACCCAAAATACCAAAGCACAGTGACAAATAAACGTAATCAAAAATTACTGCAGGTGGATAATATCCGCATGAGTCCATGTCGCTAATACTGACAAAAAATAATGATAACTCAATATTTTTAGTCTGTATGGCTCCAGTCAAATGCAACCCCTCCCAACTACTGAGAATGGTTGTTTTCTCATAGTTTGTTAAATTTACAATTAGGTGTGCCTCATTTACGAGCCACCAAAGACATAACAAGTACATTTTCTGCTTTGTCATTCCACCTTATGGTATAGCTGTGGGGCTTTAGGGGGCGCTATACAGGTTCGTAAGTTAACCCTCAACTGCCAACAGTCATTGGCTCTTTAGCCATTCTCCTCTGGGAAATTATATAGAGGACCAACCAACCACCATGTACAAATGTCTCTGCTTTACATACAAGGCAATTATAACAAGTTATTGTCCTTCAAGTCGGTGTTGGCGTTCGTTCAATCAGCGCCTCCTCCCTTGACAATGGGGTCCACATCACCCTCCGAAGGCTCTTCTCCCCCTTCTAGGAAGGAGGACTCCTCAGTCTCCTCCTCTGAGGAGCACTCGTCATCTGACTCTGCTCTTTCACTTTTGCCTCTGGACTTTTTGGGGGCTGGTGTATTCTTGATGATGATTTCACCGTCGCTGTCATCTTCATTGATCTTCATGGACCTCCTCCTCTCCAGGACAGAGGGGGTGCACACTGGGGTGACATCCTGAGGGGAAACATCAACACAGAGGATGTTATACCCAGGTAATTTCAGAGCTATGGGTCTCTATGAGGTCAGCCTCTATTGATGTATCTCTATGGTTGGGAACATGTTCACTGTGCATAATAACAAGTCAATGAG
This sequence comes from Oncorhynchus tshawytscha, assembly GCF_018296145.1. Lineage (NCBI taxonomy): Eukaryota > Metazoa > Chordata > Actinopteri > Salmoniformes > Salmonidae > Oncorhynchus > Oncorhynchus tshawytscha. The sequence goes on from NC_056454.1 coordinate 37,271,972, forward strand.
TGGGTATTATTCTTACTGAGTGCGAGACTCATTTACATGGGTTTAATCACCTTGCTATACAGAGCAGGCAATAAGCTTAACGTACCACAATACTGTTGGCACAGTTCTCACCCCAGACAACTGGTACACCTGAGGTAAGTTTCAGAATGTGCCAAAAAGCATAGCTATATACAACAAAGCATTCTGTAGTTCAAAGTAGTCATTCAAAAACGTGTTGTTTTCTGATTAAATTGTCCTTACCTCACTACATGTGGACGCATTCACAGTGTCATCCAACTTTTTCTTCTGTGGCACTTGGGAAGCCTTCAAGGGTTTACAATAGATTAGGATATAAGTCAATAATGCAGGTTCAAATTCAATACGTTCAAATTGTTTTAAAAATGTGAATGTGACTTTTAACTTTAATTTCACACAAAGAAACATCTATTGAACCGTTGAGTCAAATGCAAAACTTACAAATCCTGGGAAGTCATAGTCAATTCCCTTCTCTGCCAGCCTCTTGCGGAGCTTGGACTCTTTACGCAGTAGCCTTCCAGTCATCTCTGTGACCTCCTCTGGTGTGTGTCTCTTGTTATAGCGAGACACAGCAGGCTGCCTGGGCTTCTTAAACTCTCTCTGTGATCCCACAAACAGCTTCTCATGCACCTTCTCAGCGGGGACCAGGTGACCTGTGGAAGAGAATACAACTTTATTAGTGCATCTGTCTTCTCTCCTCCCACAAAACACACACACTACAAGACATCAAGAGCAAGGGGCAAACGTTAGACCTGAACGTATGACTCTGGGTTTAAATTAGGAGCAAAAGGGCAGCTTATTTCTTCAGAACTTACATTTGATCAATCTCTCGCCCATCAGGTAGTTGTTCATGGTCTCAGCCACGATCTTGGCAACATCATCGCAGTCGAACTCCACAAATGCATAACCTTTGCTCCCACCTGTCTGAGAGGAGAAAGGTCAAATGTTTTTCAATGGATCCCCCTTCAATCTAGCTCTCGAAACCCCCTCTTATCCATGGGGTCTTCTGCGGTTCGATAAAGCCACCGTTGGCTGTGTGTTAACGACAATTCTGAGGCTGTGTTTAAACTTCTAGAAATGACCATCATTGCTTGTGTAGCCGATGTGAAGTGACGTCACTTGCTCTGAGACCTTGAAGTAGTGGTTCCCCTTGCTCTGCAAGGGCCGCGGCTTTTGTGGAGCGATGGGTAACGATGCTTAGAGGGTGACTGACGTGTGCAGAGCGTCCCTGGTTCGCGCCCAGGTCGGGGTGAGGGGACGGGCTTAAAGTCTATACTGTTACACTTGCGGTTTTCGAAACATGTGACCCTCATCTTTCATATCAGCGAGAAAGAAAGTTCAATATAAAAAAAGATATGCTTACTGTAGCAGTTTTAGAGTACTAGATCCATATGCTGTGTGCGCCTCCAGTTGACAAACTACACGTCCGCCCCAGTCATGCACAGGAGTTCGGCACATGCTAGAGACACGGTTGTGTGGAAAAACTAGCCCTTAATCTATAGGTGTAGTAAGTTAACCTGCTGTTTTTAGACAATTATTTCTGGGTGATATGAAAGGTGTTCTTTATGTTTCTAAAAACATTACCACAACCAATGAGTTTTAAAGTTTAGAACGTGCATCAGGGTCCTCTGGCCATAAAATACTATCCTCAGTAGGCGCTAAAGGTAGTTAGAGTCTATGAACGGGTTACCCTCAACCTGATGGCTATCATATCATGTATTATTTAGGTTTTACCATAAAACACTAATTATATCCATGTTCACTTGCCATTAATGATATATAGTTATGCATGAGTGGTTGTACAGTAAGTTAGTGTGGGCACATGGGTTTAATCACACTGCTATACAGAGCAGGCAATAAGCTTAACGTACCACAATACTGTAGGCACTGTTATCTCACCCCAGGCAACTGGTACACCTGAGGTAATTTTCAGACGGTGCCATAAACCTGTGATGAATCAAGTGATACGCATGTGAAAGTATGTTTGTCAAAATAGAAATTACATGTTTGACTTGACAAGTAAGTAGGCTGGAAATATCCACCATCTTATTCATAAGATCACTGATCGAAGATACCTTTTTACTCCTGGCCAGTCGTAACCTGACGACTTTTCCAAACTGTTCAAAGTAGGATTTGAGCTGAGGTTCAAACAAGCCAGTGGGAAGGTGGCCAACATAAATCACTCCTGGACTTATTTGGTGTCCCTGTAGAAAAATGAGTAAAATGTGTCAAAGCATAATCAAAAATTGACTAAGAACATCAATACTCTGTCCGAGTTTGATAGCTAACGTTAGCTAGCAAGTTAATAAATAAATAAAAAAAGAGTTAGCAAGTTAGTTACTAGCAGCACATCGCTTGATGAAACAATCTAAGAAATCAAATGGTTGGATGAACTAACAAGTCAATTTTTTAAAATAAACGAGGATTATTATTTAATTGTAGCAGTCTAGCTAGATTCCAAGTTCCACATGTGGATTGTAGTTAGCTTTCAGGCCACTGGCAGAGTGGCATGCGTTTGGGAAAACTAACCTTGTTGGGTCGCTTCTTCACCTCCTGGACTTTCTTCTTGAATTCAGCCTCCTCTTTAGGGTTCAAAGCAAGTAAAGCTTTAGTCGGCTTAGTGGCCGCCGGTGCCTTTGTTTCTGTCATGACAGTTATTTTATTATTTTAACAGAAGTAAAACTATTCGCGAGAGAGAACACACGACGTTCCGATCCCAAAATGACCACGTTTTCTTCTCTTCCGCCCAGTAACCCACGTGACTACACTCAACGACGAGTTAGTTGAGTCAACTACAGTTGTCCTTATTTCTAAACAGCGTCACCTATGGGCCGGAGGGATAGCAAGGCATCTCTTGATTGGAACCACAAACACATTTATTCTTATTTTATTATGACAAGAGCAGTGGTGTAAAGTACTTAAGTAGAAATACTTTAAAGTACTATTTAAGTAGTTTTTTTTATATCTGTACTTTACTTTACAATTTATATTTTTGACAACTTTTACTTTTTTTTCACCTTTATTTAACCAGGTAGGCTAGTTGAGAACAAATTCTCATTTACAACTGCGACCTGGCCAAGATAAAGCATAGCAGTGTGAACAGACAACACAGAGTTACACATGGAGTAAACAATTAACAAGTCAATAACACAGTAGAAAAAAAGAGTCTATATTCATTGTGTGCAAAAAGGCATGAGGAGGTAGGTGAATAATTACAATTTTGCAGATTAACACTGGAGTGATAAATGATCAGATGGTCATGTACAGGTAGAGATACTGGTGTGCAAAAGAGCAGAAAAGTAAATAAATATAAACAGTATGGGAATGAGGTAGGTAAAATTGGGTGGGCTATTTACCGATAGACTATGTTCAGCTGCAGCGATCGTTAGCTGCTCAGATAGCAGATGTTTGAAGTTGGTGAGGGAGATAAAAGTCTCCAACTTCAGCGATTTTTGGAATTCGTTCCAGTCCACTTCACTACATACCTAAAGAAAATATTGTACTTTTTACTCGATACATTTTCCTTGACAACCAAAAATACTACTTACATTTTGAATTCTTAGCAGGACACGAAAATAGTCTAATTCAAGCACTTGTCAACCGAACATCCCTGGTCATGCCTACTGCCTCTGATCTGGCGGACTCACTAAACCGAAATGCTTTGTTTGTAAATTATGTCTGAGTGTTGGAGTGTGCCCCTGGCTTTCCGTAAATTAAAAAAACAAGAAAGTGGTTCCATCTGGTTTGCTTAATATAATGAATTTGAAAGTATTTATACTTTTACTTTTGATATTTAAGTATATTTTAAACCAAATACTTTTAGACTTTTACTCAAGTAGTCATTTTCTATAAAGGTATCTTTACTTTAACTCAAGTATGACTTTTTACACCACTGGATAACAACTGTTGTCATAAGAAAATAGGAAGGAAGCAGGCAGAGTTTCCTAGAGCAGGCAGAGTTTCCTAGAGCAGGCAGAGTTTTCAATGGATTGACCTACCCAGGATGTCAAAGGTAGGCAATTCAAATAATATCACCTTATTATTTAATTATCTTTGAAATCTAGTATAAGTCATATTTTGTTGTTCGGAACATAATTTAGTTTTTGATCATATCCAGTGTGTTTTCTTAAATGCAACATCAAAATGCATTACCTTTACAGCCTGCTTAAAACTATAGACGATGTAGATTGCAATTTACACCAAGTATTACAATAACTCTGATATGAGAAACATCTCAAAATCTCAGAAATAAAAAGTACAGAGAGAGAAAGGTTAAAAGCACAGAGATCTTCCATTGCTTCTCTACCAGAGCAAACGGTGGATCAGAACTCAAGTAAAGCACTGTGTCTGTGTTTACACAGGAAGCCCAATTCTGATCTTTTGCCCAATTATTGGCAAAAGATCTGATCTGACCAATGATTGGGCAAAGTATCAGAATTCGGATGCCTGTGTAATCGCAGCCTATGAGACCTAAAAGAGTTACGTAACTGCAGTCCATCAGGAGAGGCAAACACATTCAATCCATGTCCTCAAATAGAGAGATCCATTGAAAAATAAGCAGAAAGTCTGTATCGATAGAGAGAGAGATGAAGCGTCAAGCATGCACTAACAGGTTAGAACCTACAGACAGTGAGACGCAGGCGCAGCTAAAATCAACACTCTGCACTTACGGCATTTTTGTCAAAGCTAACATATGGTGTGCATATGGCATCTTTAGAACGGAGTCTAGAGATGTGAATGTATCAATGTGAGGGTTATGGCGAGAGCTACAATACATCACAGTTAAGAGGGGAGGTCTCTCACCATTGTTTCTCTGAGGTGGAAGAGCTCATAAGGACACTGCTGACCTGCAAAAAAACGAACCAAAATCTAAAACTGACACTTACATAATCCCTAACCGTAACCAAACTGTTAACCCTGACCCTAAATCTAAACTTTTCTGAAATTAGATATCGGTTTGCATGTCAGGTGTATTCATATAGCCTTTTCCTAAATGAGGGAAGGGGATTTACTGAAAGTCCCTTCAAATAAATGAATACATAACATATTAACAATATTATTTTCCAACCAGTACCAATGGCACACTCTTAGAAAAAAAGGGTTCCAAAAGGGTCCAGGTAGAACCCTTTTGGATTCCACGTAGAACCCTCTGTAAAAAAGGGTTCTACATGGAACCCAAAAGAGTTCTTTCTGGAACCAAAAGGGCTCTACCTGCCACCAACAAGGGTTCTTCAAAGGTTTCTCCAATGGGAGTCAAAGAACCCTTTAAGGTTCTGAATAACACTTTTTTTTAAAGAGTGCAGGCATGAAGGGCTGTAATTGAATGATAAAATATAATGAAATGCATCTAATAGATTCTAATGTAATGATCATTCATTTTCTTTCAAAGCTTCTGCCTACTGGCTAGATTTGAGTGCTGACAAATATCTTTGGAGCTCACAAACAACATAGGATTTTTTTCCCGTTCTAATTTTCCCCTCTTATTTTCTTCTCCCTGTTCTTCCTTGGGAATATGTTTTCGCCATCTATTTAAACACAGTGTGAGTGATAGCTTTAGATAACCCCTTTACAGAACTGCCCCTGTGTAACGAATGTCATTGGGAGAAGGAGAAGAGGACCAAGGTGCAACAGGGTAAGTATTCATCATATGTTTAATAAATACAAAACGTTTGAACAAAAAAAAAAAACAGTTCTGCAAGGTGCCCACAAAACAGAAAACAACTGTCACAAAACCCATTGGGAAAGAGGAGAAGTATGGTTCTCAATCAGAGACAACAACAGACAGCTGTCCCTGATTGAGAACCATACCCGGCCAAAACAAAAATACAAAAACATAGAAAAAAGAACATAGAAAAAAAAACCATAGAGAAGAAAAGCCTCTCTATGGCCAGGGGCCTGTTGCACAAAAGTAGAATTAAGACATCCGGGATAAATGACTCAGCTGAGCTCAATGAAGCCAAAACATGTGCGTCCAGGCTTAATTGGTTGCACAAAGACCAAGCCAGGATGAGCAGACACGGATTCATTAAGCCAGGTGAAACCAATCCTGGATAGGTGCGCGCTCACGGCTCACTCAAATAGACCCCGCCACAGATCACAGATGAACTGATTTACCATGGCAACTAGAGCCGCGTACTTTTCCCGTCGGAAGCACAAATCCTCATGGAGGCATACGAGGAGGTAAAATATATAATTAAGAAGAAAGGCAACACCGCCACAGTGATAAAGCAAAGAGAAAAAGCGTGGCAAAGTATTGCAGACCGCCTGAATGCGTAAGTAGTGCACAATTACACACTCACCGCTCCGCTGAAACATCACAATTACAATTCAAATATTTAATTCACATCTCCAAAAATGCAGTTGTACTGTAATTATGAAACGGTTAAATTTTTTATTGAAATGCACTGCAGATATGAGTGAAATTGTGTAAAGTAACTCCATCACACTGTATAAAGCTATGATAAATTTTTTGATATTTTTACTGAAAACAAGACAAAAATACCAAGTAATTTTTGCAGTGTGACTCGTGTGTGTGTGTGTGTGTAGATTAAACATGAACGGGCCAAAACGGACATGGCAGCAGGTCAAAATCAAATACAAGAACATTCTGCAGAATGGTATGGTCCCTGACTAATATTTAACAAAGCACAAGCATATATTGTACCCAGAAGGTGCCTGCTCACACATTGTCTGTACTGTTTTAGCAGTGAAAAAGAATACCCACAGACAAGGCACGGGTGGTGGGTCACCAAAGGCTGACCTTACCCCAGCAGAGGACATGGCCTTGGAGCTAAATAAAGGCAGGCCCGTCTTAGAGGGGATCCCTGGGGGAAAGAGACGAGCATAGGTTCCTCCCAAGATGCCACCCGCTTCATTCAAGGTATGTCCTTCCATCTCTACATGGGATACAACCACATTCATATTGAATCAATTTGGACTGTCTGACTTTGGTTTACCTATTGCCTTGCAGTGTCTGGCAGCACTGTGTTCCTGTTAGAGCCACCAGCACAAGCACCAGACGATGCTGATCCAGTGAGTACTCCATCAAAGGCATACTGTAGGCCTGGCATGTCTTGTCTACTAGCTTCAATATGAATCCGATTAAATGTGATAGGGTGAAGGCCCCAGTGCAGCAGCAACAGCACATGATGGAGACGATGATGAGGAGGAGACCATCTCTCTGGATTCCAGAAGGCATGAGGTATCATGTTAAGACTGAAAGTACTATTTACTCTACAATGGTGAGGAGTCCTCATCAAAATCAAAAAATCTAATTTCTTTTACAGGACCCAGATGCTATACAGTGGGAAAACCAGCCTGGCAACATAGTGCGTATTAATAAAAGGACACCACATCCTGCCAAATTCCAGCTGCGCTAATTGTATTGTGTTCACAGAGCTCACAAGCTATCAGAAAGTTGTATGGCAACCACCTCCGGCGCCAAATAGAACTGGCAGACATAGACATTCAGTACAAGAAGAAAAAGATGGAAAATCTTGCACTGGAGTTCGAAATAAAAAGAGGACAATTAGGAAACTGGACCTTGAAATAAAAAAACTTGAGAGGGAGGTGAGATATGCCTTCAATGTACACTGTATGCTAACTGTAACACAAATGTATTAATCATTATTTTTCTTTCCTCCCCCAGCTCCAAGAAGATGACACAGCTCAAAATAAAAATTAGGTATATTCTCGTAAAGTCAAGTGAGCCATGACATATGAGCTCTTATTGTGAGCACACAGGACGGTGGCATCTTTCTAAGGTTTTTTTATTTTCCCAGCAATCAGTACAACCAAGTCATCGTTATAAGGCATCGCCCTCTTTTGCCCACCCCCCAGCACCAGGTGTGGCCACTAGCCTATATGAAGGCCCAAAATTGTGTGTTCCTTTCTGCTCTGACAATGGCATGCCCATTCGTGCGAGATGTGGTGGATGAAGAAGCACTTGTGCTGAGGAGAGCCTTCAGGCGAGAAAGGGTCTTCAGGGACCGGTTGGACCCACTGGCCTTCCCTGATGACCATCTATATGAAAGATACAGGTTTTCTGCAGATGGCATCAGGTATCTATGCAGACTACTGGGTCCCAGGATTAAGCACCGCACTGCACGGAGCCATGCACTGAGTGTGGAGCAAATGGTTTGTGTGGCCTTGCGCTTTTTTGCTAGTGGAGCCTTCCTGTACTCAGTGGGGGATGCAGAACAGCTGAACAAGGCCACAATTTGCCGCACAATAAGGAGTGTGTGTCTGGCTATCAAAGCATTAGCAGATGTCTTCATCTCCTTCCCTGGCCACAGAAGACTCTGTGACATCAAAGAGGAGTTCTATAGGATTGCAGGTAAGAGGATCTACAAATTACAGGACAACTGTTAACACATAGTAGGATACTCATTACTTTGTGTGACAGGTTTCCCCAATGTCATTGGTGCAGTGGACTGCACACACATAAGGATAAAAGCCCCTCAGGTGCCCATGAGGCCGATTTTGTGAATAGGAAATCCTTTCACAGCATTAATGTTCAGGTGAACATAACTTTTTGATATTGTCCATTGACGAACACTCTGCATTGCCAGTGATGTGCATTGATTGGTGTAATATTCCTCATCTTATGATTTCAGATGGTCTGCAATGCTGACTGTGTGATCAGCAATGTTGTGGCAAAATGGCCTGGCTCAGTCCATGACTCCAGAATCTTTCGGGCCTCTGAAATCTATCAGTGCCTATCACAAGGTAAGCCACACAACCCCTATTTATAACCATCATGGCTGTGTCAAGAATATCACTGTGTTTATGAGGTAGTAATGATGAGATTTTGTGTTGACAGGTGAATTCTCTGGTGTGTTGCTGGGAGACAGGGGGTATGGCTGCCAGCCTTTTCTCCTGACACCTTTCACAGACCCCCAGGAAGCACAGCAGGCCTACAACCATGCCCATGCCAGGACCAGGGCCAGAGTTGAAATGACCTTTGGCCTCCTGAAGGCACGCTTTCACTGCCTTCACAAATTAAGGGTCAGCCCTGTTAGGGCATGTGATATTACTGTGGCTTGTGCTGTCCTCCACAATGTGGCCTGCCTGAGGAAGGAGAGGGCCCCCAGAGTGCCACCAGCCATGGACTGGGACAATCCGGCAATCTTCCCTGATGACGACAGTGGTCGGCTGCTGAGGGACCAATATGTGTTGAATTATTTTAGTTAGTATGTGTGCTTTCAATTTTGGTTAAATATGTCCTGCGGTGGCAGAGGAATTTGGGGTTTTTTGGGTTCGTTTTTTGACGAATTTGGCCTCTTATGATGTTTGTGCGGTATACTGTGTGTAATACAAGGCTGCAGGGAGGCTACTGCATCCATTCATTTGTCTGTTCAGTTGATGTGTATGGATTTGTCCTGCATTTATTTTAGTGTGCAGACATGCAGGGTGTGTTATATACAGACCTTTGAATGTGTATGTATCATTTTGTATAATATGCTTGGATTCTGTGCTTTCCATCTTGTAGAGTCACTGTGACTTCAGTTTCGAAAGGAGCTGATGGTTTACCTGCTTTGTTTTGTCCTTATTCAATAAAGGAACATAATGTTACACATTGTGTTTTTATATTCATATGGAATGTGTATTTGTTTATATGACAGAGTACTAGGGCCACACTGAAGAAAAAGGATAAAGTCATAAATTTATGAGGCTGGTTCTTTCTGCAGAAAAGCTACATATTGTTTTTACAGTTTTGATACTTATGACAATGTGATACTTAATATTCTGGCACATCAGCATGTCTTTGTTTATGAAACCATACTGAAGTACAATTTCACGAAATGCCCCACATCTGTCATTTTAACAACTGTCCTCCTTTAAAACAACTGGTTACAATATTATGACTTGTGTTTTTTTTCCCTCTGTGGCCCTAATATTCTATCATTTTATATATAGCTTTATAGTCTATGGGAAACTGTAAATTATCTAATGATAGCAACATCATCTAAAAATCATTTTTTATCCAAAATCATTGAAATTAATGATCACAAACGTTTAAATAATAACAGTGGGTCTAGTTATATTGATAACAATGTATAGTGAGCAGTGAAATAACTATTGGTTTCCATTTGTGGTGACTGCTGACTGACATTAGGGATGAGATTAAATCGATCCTGGAATTTAGCCTGGTCTGGAGCAGGCTAGCTCCACAGAATAAATCTCCATGGTAATTTATACCATAACATATCCTCCTGCCCCCTATCCATCTTTAGTGCAACCGGATTACGGATCAATTGAGCCAGGATCACCAAGATATCCTGGCTTAATCCCTTATCCTAGTTTTGTGCAACAGGCCCCAGGTCGTGACACCCTGGCAAGAATATTTACTCTTATGTGTGTATGAAAATCATTGCCAAAAGCTTGGCCTAGATGCTGAGTACATCAAAGGCTTGTGTTTTGTTCACCTGCTGTGAAGAGAGCACTGGGCAGTGCGTGTGTGTGTCTGATTGTGTGTTTGATTGCAAAACCCAACTCAGACAAACTAGTATTGATTGAAGTTTGTTACTTTCCAGATCTGTTCCGTTCGGCAGCTGAGGCGGGACCCCACGACATTCTGAAGCTGTACAACCCTTAGGGCAACGTCATCAACATCTCCCCGTGCCTGGAGCCCACCAGTCCTAACTCCTGCTATAAGCTAGAGGTGGTGGCTGCTGACTGCAACAGTGAGATGTTAGGTATTCTGTGCTATGGCACCAGAGCGATTTGGTTGACAGTAACTCTTGTTTGTTTCATAAGGGCCTGTACTGTATACTGTGTATATTGACTTTGGTATTTTAATCAATTGTGTACAGGTGTGGAGCTTGCTGTGGCACTATGATTTGACCTCTCCTCCATGGAGAAAAGGTAAAGAACATATACAGTACCAGTCAAAAGTTTGGACACATCTACACATTCAAGGGTTTTTCTTTATTTTTAGTGAAGAGTGAAGGAAAAGCAGCTAACAAGTGCTCAGCATATGTGGGAATTTCTTCAAGACCATTGGAAAAGCATTCCAGGTGAAGCTGGTTGAGAGAATGTCAAGAGTGTGCAAAGCTGTCATCAAGGCAAACGGTGGCTACGTTGAAGAATCTCAAATATAAAACATATTTTGATTTAACACTTTTTTGGTTACTACATTATTCCATGTGTTATTTCATAGTTTTGATGTCTTCACTATTATTCTAAAATGTAGAAAACAAGTAAAAATAAAGAACAACCCTTAAATTAGTAGGTGTGTCCAAATGTTTGACTGGTACTGTAATATAGAATAAAGAATATAGCAAATATATAGAATCAACCATTCACAAGGTTGGGGCCAGTTCTGAAACTGTCTGCCCATGTGAGGAAGCTTTGTAAGTCAGTAGGGCCATATGTTCTGTACCCCAGACTGCAGGGCTTGGAGAACAAGATCCTGATTGAGGCTGGTGTGACTCCTGCAACATTGTATGAGATAAAGAGAAAGAAGTCATTACGGGAGAAACTTGAGGTAGGTTGTGTTTTTGATGCTGCACAGCTTCAATTTGATTAATTTTATGAAAAGGCTGATTCATTTCCCAGTATGTAAATTCACCGTGTTCTCCACCTAGCCGACTGTATCCGTCTCCCTACAAAGTGTTGAACATCTCAGCTGGCTTGGACTGTTCAAAGAGCTGTCTGAAGAACACACAAGTCCTCTCCTTTCAACCACAAGATAACCCTGTGCAAGACCAGAGAGGAGTGTGAACATGTACAGGAAAAGTTCCTGCAGATGAGGCAGGTTTACTTTTTACACCCTCTGTCAATAGAGACAGTGTGATATCAAATGAATAGAATCTTAGGCTCATGTCACTCTTATCCAGACTACATTGCTTGAATAGTAGCGTTGCAACTGAGATTATTTTTGTTCATAGGAAAATAACAGAATAGTCATTTTATGTTCCCCACAGTTCCCTCAAAGTATCAGAGGAAGTGAGACAGTACCTCAACACCCCAACTTTTGACAATTGGTCAGTTCCCCATCTATTCAATGTGCCCTTGAGCAAGGCACAAAACCCCAATTGCTCCTGTAAGTCGTTCTGGATAAGAGCATCTGCTAAATGACTAAAATGTCAAATGTAATTAGTCTTTTTCCACTTTACTTAGAAAAATGTACCAATGGACTTTCTTACACAGTAGAAGTTGCAGAGAAGTGGGTTGTGAGCAGTGGTGGGAAAAGTACCCAATAGTCATATTTAAGTACAAATAAAAGATACCATAAATAGAAAATTACTCAAGTAAAAGTCACCCAGTAAAATAGTACTTGAGTAAAAGTCTAAAAGTATTTGGTTTTAAATATACTTAAGTATCAATGCAGACTGATGACATAATAAACAAACGAAGCATGTGTTTAGTGAGTCTGCCAGATCAAAGGCAGTTGGGATGACCAGGGATGTTCTCTTGATAAGTGTGTAATTTGGAAAAAAATGATGTCCTGCTAAGCATTCAAAATGTAACGAGTGCTTTTGGGTGTCAGGGTACTTTACACCACTGCTAATTGGTGAAGGACATCCACGTCCCTCAATTGAAGAAATACTCAATAGAATCATTCAGTGGTTTGCCAGCTAAGACATTGATTTATTGAAGAACAACCAGTGATAACATGATGTAGATGTTCTTTTTTTTTACTTGGCCTGTACAATTTCAATATCAAATCAAATGTTATTAGTCACATGCGCCGAATACAACAGGTACAACAGCTACCTTACAGTGAAATGTTTTCTTGCGAGCACCTAACCAACAACGCAGTAAAAAAAAATGTAAGGAATAAGAAATAAAAGTAACAAGTAATTAAAGAGCAGCAGTAAAATACAATAGCAAGACTATATACAGGGCGGTACCGGTAGAGATATCATGTATGTCATGTCATGTTTCATGTATGAAATTATGTAATTTTCCACAAGTGAAATCATGTGGTTCAACATGAAACCACTGTTTACCATTCCTGTTAATTTTGTGGAACATTTTTGTCCTTATACGGTACATTTCTACAGTAATTTGCTACATATTTACTGTCAATCGCAATGCACTTGGGTACTTTTTGGTCTGCCCGGAAAATGAACTTGGCATGCCTCACATGCAATTGAAACTTACAGTACACTTTAGATGCGCTGTAAAGCTGTACAAATAAAAAATCAAATAAAAAAGTGTTCTTTTTTTCTATAACTGTAATTTTATATACGTAACAAAAAATATAAACATGTCATGACCTGAAATAAAATATAATTTCTGCAGTACAGTTGATAACCATGGTTATGAACGCTAAGAAACTAACCTTACTGAAGCACATGTTATTCCTTTGACTCTGTATTGGCCTCAGAATACTCACAGGGATGCTCTTAGGATCCCTCGCCCTGGACCCATCTTCCTCTACTAATCTCTTCACTGCCTCAGCATACGGCACCTTCTGTGCTGCTCTAATCCTGGCAACCTGCCTTTCTCTCACCGGAGAAGTGTACAAGATTCCTTCTTCTTTGGCGTTTAACGGTGGTTGGCATCAAATATGTTGCATTACCGCCCCAACTGGACTATAATAGAAATCCATTATACTTTGTGACACAAAAAAGGGCAAAAAATATTTAAAAACATTTTTTTTAAAGTGCACTAGCTTAATGTTTATGAACAGAGCATATTAACTCCTCTTATGGGAGACCAACAAGAGCTAGCTAATAGCCACACGTAAGCCACACCTGCAATCTTCTGATTGGCAACATACTGTTACAGTGGCTGCCAATCAGCAAGTGATGTGCATGTTGTCAACAGAAGAGTCAGTGTAGCCACAGTAGTTTACTGTCAAGATTGTTAGTGGCATCAAGTGTCCTGTAGGTTACTGGCAACATTTTGCCAGTAAGTTATTGTGAGCTGACAATAACTTGCTGACAAGTTGCAAATAAATTACTGGAAAATGCCACTTAAACTTCTACAACCACTTAAACTTCCATTGACAGTTGGCACAAATACACATATGTGACCATGCCCCTACATATGCTAGTGAGCCCCACCAGTACATTGCTCCCACCTATCACAACGCAGTGATGATCGTACCTTATATTCAAAATATTGAGTAGAAAAATGTCCCAATATACCTACAAGGTACCAAACTGTATGTAGACCTGTGAAGTGTACCTTTAACATTTGGTACCCCAAGTGACAACACTGTAACATACCCTTATTGTTTAGATTGTGTTAATATATGTTCCAAAGCATTAGTATGAAACTGGTGGCACTGCAGAAACATTGATGCCCTCACAACCAGGAGGTAGAAAGTTCAAATCCCCAAAGAATTAATGTATACTTTACATCAAGTGACCTTGAGCACTACTAGTTTTACGTTGGTGGTGATAATTGGATAAATATTCACTTGATTCTGGACAGCTTTTAGCAACTCTTGCCAATAAGTCTGTGTCCATATCTCTTTCACGCTCACAGATCTGGTTGACAGCAAACAAGAACTTATGAGTTCAAATCCCATTTAAGGCCGAGTCCCAATTGTGGTCACGGTACAAGATTTTACAGTAATTATAAAACAGCAGAATACTGTCATTATATAGAAATAACTTGTTGTACATATTTACTTTCTTTTTATTGAAGCTTCAGGCAAAGTGTAGATATGTATTCCAGTAAATCTCCATTATGTCCACAGACCTGGTGACGCAGCAGCAACTTCAGGTTGATAGCCACCAAGAAGTTGTGTGTTAAAATCCCAAGGGAGGTTGAGTCCCAAGTAATCAGCATACAGTCCTTTAACATTAAGACCTGAATTTAGCTGTAAAAATACAGTAACTAGTTGTAGATCTACTATATTTTCATCGCAAATAGGCAAAAACCTCCATGCCACCATGACACAACATTCTAAGAACGTCCCTGAAACAAAATGGAAACTATACAAAACCTGCAGGGGATCATGACTGTTTAAATTGAATTAATGTGTGCTCAAATGTTGTCACATGTAGTGTCATGGTATCACGTTGAAATGTTGCATTCCCATGTTGACAAATTTATTTCACATGAGATCGTGTTCTCACATGTACTCGCATGTAGGTTTACAGTTGAAGTCGGAAGTTTATATACTTAGGTTGGAGTCATTAAAACTAGTTTCTCAACCACTCCACAAATCGTCAGTAAGGACATCTACTTTGTGCATGTTAATTTTCCTAACAATTGTTTACAGACAGATTATTTCAATTAAAATTCACCGTATCACAATTCCAGTGGGTCAGAAGTTTACACATACTAAGTTGACTGTGCCTTTAAACAGCTTGGAAAATTCCAGAAAATGATGTCATGGCTTTAGAAGCTTCTGATAGGCTAATTGACATCATTTGAGTCAATTGGAGGTGTACCTGTTGATATATTTCAAGACCTACCTTCAAACTCAGTGCCTCTTTGCTTGACATCATGGGAAAATCAAAAGAAATCAGTCAAGAGCCCAGAAAAAAAATTGTAGACCTCCACAAGTCTTGTTCATCCTTGGGAGCAATTTCCAAATGCCTGAAGGTACCATGTTCATCTGTACAAACAATAGTACGCAAGTGTTAACACCATGGGACCAAGGAGCAGTCATACCGCTCAGGAAGGAGACGCGTTCTCTCCCCTAGAGATGAACGTACTTTGGTGTGAAAAGTGCAAAACAATCCCAGAACAACAGCAAATTACCTTGTGAAGATGCTGGAGGAAACAGGTACAAAAGTATCTATATCCACAGTAAAACAAGTCCAATATCGACATAACCTGAAAGGCGGCTCAGCAAGGAAGAAGCCACTGCTCCAAAACCGCCATAAAAAAGCCACACTACAGTTTGCAACTGCACATGGGAACAAATATCGTACTTTTTGGAGAAATGTCCTCTGGTCTGATGAAACAAAAATAAACTTTTTGGCCATAATGACCATTGTTATGTTTGGAGGAAAAAGGTGGAGGCTTGCAGCCGAAGAACACCATCCCAACCATGAAGCACGGGGGTGGCAACATCATGTTGTGTTGGTGCTTTGCTGCAGAAGGGACTAGTGCACTTCACAAAATAGATGGCATCATAAGGTAGGAAAATTATGTGGATATATTGAAGCAAGACATATTGATATGGAGATATTGATCTCAAGACATCAGTCAGGAAGTTCAAGCTTGGTCACAAATGGGTCTTCCAAATGGACAATGACCCCAAGCCTACTTCCAAATTTGTTGCAAAATGGCTTAAGGACAACAAAGTCAATGTATTCGAGTGCCATCACGAAGCCCTGACCTCAATCCCATAGAAAATTTGTGGGCAGAACTGAAAAAGTGTGTGTGCAAGCAAGGAGGCCTACAAACCTGACTCAGTTACACCAGCTCTGTCAGGAGGAATGGGCCAAAATTCACCCAACTTATTGCGAGAAGCTTGTGGAAGGCTACCTGAAACATTTGACCCAAGTTAAACCATTTAAAGGCAATGCTACCAAATAATAATTGAGTGGATGTAAACTTCTGACCCACTGGGAATGTGATGAAAGATATAAAAGCTGAAATAAATCACTCTCTACTATTATTCTGACATTTCACATTCTTAAAATAAAGTGGTGATCCTAACTGACCTAAGACATGGAATTTGACCTAGGATTAAATGTCAGGAATTGTGAAACTGAATTTAAATGTATTTGGCTAAGGTGTATGTAAACTTCTGACATTCAACTGTATGTTATCACGTTATCACATTAACTTCACACATGAGATCATAAGTGAATTTCATGTGATTTTCCATAAGGGAACTCAATGCATTTTATTTATTATTCTTTGATGCATCCTGGCCACTGACATGACAAGGCATAACGAGATCCAGTTGAAAGCCTGGGAATCTTCCCAACTGGATTAAAGTGATGGTTATGTCCCCCCGTCTCCTTCCAGCTGATAATGATCATGATCAAAGTGAGTGACTTCAACGAGACACGGCCCATGGAAGTGGCTGAGCCCTGGTTGGACTGCCTCCTGCAGGAGGAGTTCTCCAACCAGGTAACTAACCACAACAACCCAGATATTGGTTATGTTTCAATATACACATTACTATGCATATAACGCATGGCTAAAACACTGCTTCCTTCTGAATGGAGAATAGAGTGGATAATACTAATTAAGTCTGTGGTGTGGATTTTCTCACCACATCCTGTTCTCCATGTCACTCCGAGGGAGAGCAGTAGAGAAGCTGGAGGGTCTTCCTGTGACTCCATTCATGGACAGGGACAAGGTGACCAAAGCCATCCTCTCAGACAAGCTTAAAATCAAATCAAATTTGATTTGTTTACACATGGTTAGCAGATGTTAATGCGAGTGTAGCAAATGCTTGTGCTTCTAGTTCCGACAATGCAGTATTAACCAATGAGTAATCTAACCTAACAATTTCACAACTACCTTATACACACAAGGAATGAAGAATACAGCGGGGCAAAAAAAGCATTTAGTCAGCCACCAATTGTACAAGTTCTCCCACTTAAAAAGATGAGAGAGGCCTGTAATTTTCATCATAGGTACACTTCAACTATGACAGACAAAATGAAAAAAAAAAATCCATAAAATCACATTGTAGGATTTTTAATGAATTTATTTGCAAATTATGGTGGAAAATAAGTATTTGGTCACCTACAAACAAGCAAGATTTCTGGCTCTCACAGACCTGTAAGTTCTTTAAGAGGCTCCTCTGTCCTCCACCCGTTACCTGTATTAATGGCACCTGTTTGAACTTGTTATCAGTATAAAAGACATCTGTCCACAACCTCAAACAGTCACACTCCAAACTCCACTATGGCCAAGACCAAAGAGCTGTCAAAGTTCTCATTTTGTCTGTCATAGTTGAAGTGTACCTATTATGAAAATTACAGGCCTCTCTCATCTTTTTAAGTGGGAGAACTTGCACAATTGGTGGCTGACTAAATACTTTTTTGCCCCACTATGTACATAAAAAATATATGAAAGAGTGATGGTACAGAACGGCATAGGCAAGATGCAGTAGATGGTATCGAGTACAGTATGTACATATGAGATGAGTAACGTAGGGTATGTAAACATTATATGAAGTGGCATTGTTTAAAGTGGCTAGTGATACATTTTTCATACATTTTTACATTAATAAAGTGGCTGGAGTTGAGTCAGTATGTTGGCAGCAGCCACTCAATGTTAGTGGTGACTGTTTAACAGTCTGATGGCCTTGAGATAGAAGCTGTTTTTCAGTCTCTCGGTCCCTGCTTTGATGCACCTGTACTGACTGTTTCCTGAAGTGCACGATCATCTCCTTTGTTTTGTTGACGTTGAGTGTGAGATTATTTTCCTGACACCACACTCAGAGGGCCCTCACCTCCTCCCTGTAGGCCGTCTCGTTGTTGTTGGTAATCAAGCCTACCACTGTAGTGTTGTCTGCAAACTTGATGATTGAGTTGAAATTAGAATAACAAAGATCCAGGGCTTCATTGGCTTCATCCAATTACCTTTTCATGGAGCTGGCCAACCTCTTCACCTGACTGGAGGTAAGATCTCCGTCTACAACCACTTATCTCACGTAGCTTCATTGTGTTTCAACTGCATCCACTAGCTGTGGAATGAAAAAGCTACCGGTACTCACTCATATTTTAGAGTGAAAAATGTGCCGGTACTCAAGCAGGAGAAAATGCAAGGCACAGCCATGCCGGTAGTCTGCACTGGTTGGCACTGGCCCAACTCAAGCAGACTTATTTGTGTAAACCTCTCCAGAGTGACCCTTTTCCTCTCTGTGCCCCTGTAGCAGCATGTCATAGACTCGGTGCGTAAAGGCCCTGGACTACTACACAGAGATGGAGAAAGCACCAGAGAGAGAGAAACTGATCTGAGCACCAAGCGACAAGGCAGCCACAGCCAAGAACAAGGATACTACACTTCAGAACCCTCGGAACACAGAAGATAGTCCATCAGAGACTGGGAGCACCTAGAAACCAGCCACATTGTGATGGCCTGCTGATAGGCTAGTGTACAGTATGACCAGGAGTAACCACGGTAACAATAGAAAGGATAATATTACTGTGACATTACTGACTGTGTCACAAATAGGGCTTTGTGTTGTGTGAATTGAAGCACTTCACTAATATGGCTCCTTTGGTCTTTGTAGATTGAGGAAAATAAGAACAATCCGAAATTCCTTTTTGATACTGTCGCAAAGCTAACTAAAAAGCAGCATTCCCCAAGAGAGGATGACTTTCACTTTAGCAGTGATAAATTCATGAACTTCTTTGAGGAAAAGATTATGATTATTAGAAAGCAAATTACGGACTCCTCTTTAAATCTGCGTATTCCTTCAAAGCTCAGTTGTCCTGAGTCTGCACAACTCTCCCAGGACCTAGGATCAAGAGAGACGCTCAAGTGTTTTAGTACTATATCTCTTGACACAATGATGAAAATAATCATGGCCTCTAAACCTTCAAGCTGCATACTGGACCCTATTCCAACTAAACTACTGAAAGAGCTGCTTCCTGTGCTTGGCCCTCCTATGTTGAACATAATAAACGGCTCTCTATCCACCGGATGTGTACCAAACTCACTAAAAGTGGCAGTAATAAAGCCTCTCTTGAAAAAGCCAAACCTTGACCCAGAAAATATAAAAAACTATCGGCCTATATCGAATCTTCCATTCCTCTCAAAAATTGTAGAAAAGGCTGTTGCGCAGCAACTTACTGCCTTCCTGAAGACAAACAATGCATACGAAATGCTTCAGTCTGGTTTTAGACCCCATCATAGCACTGAGACGGCACTTGTGAAGGTGGTAAATGACATTTTAATGGCATCGGACCGAGGCACTGCATCTGTCCTCGTGCTCCTAGACCTTAGTGCTGCTTTTGATACCATCGATCACCACATTCTTTTGGAGAGATTGGAAACCCAAATTGGTCTACACGGACAAGTTCTGGCCTGGTTTAGATCTTATCTGTCGGAAAGATATCAGTTTGTCTCTGTGAATGGTTTGTCCTCTGACAAATCAACTGTAAATTTCGGTGTTCCTCAAGGTTCCGTTTTGGGACCACTATTGTTTTCACTATATATTTTACCTCTTGGGGATGTTATTCGAAAACATAATGTTAACTTTCACTGCTATGCGGATGACACACAGCTGTACATTTCAATGAAACATGGTGAAGCCCCAAAATTGCCCTTGCTAGAAGCATGTGTTTCAGACATAAGGAAGTGGATGGCTGCAAACTTTCTACTTTTAAACTCGGACAAAACAGAGATGCTTGTTCTAGGTCCCAAGAAACAAAGAGATCTTCTGTTGAATCTGACAATTAATCTTAATGGTTGTACAGTCGTCTCAAATAAAACTGTGAAGGACCTCGGCGTTACTCTGGACCCTGATCTCTCTTTTGAAGAACATATCAAGACCATTTCAAGGACAGCTTTTTTCCATCTACGTAACATTGCAAAAATCAGAAACTTTCTGTCCAAAAATGATGCAGAAAAATTAATCCATGCTTTTGTCACTTCTAGGTTAGACTACTGCAATGCTCTACTTTCCGGCTACCCGGATAAAGCACTAAATAAACTTCAGTTGGTGCTAAATACGGCTGCTAGAATCCTGACTAGAACCAAAACATTTGATCATATTACTCCAGTGCTAGCCTCTCTACACTGGCTTCCTGTCAAAGCAAGGGCTGATTTCAAGGTTTTACTGCTAACCTACAAAGCATTACATGGGCTTGCTCCTACCTATCTC
Source organism: Oncorhynchus tshawytscha (assembly GCF_018296145.1). Classification (NCBI taxonomy): domain Eukaryota; kingdom Metazoa; phylum Chordata; class Actinopteri; order Salmoniformes; family Salmonidae; genus Oncorhynchus; species Oncorhynchus tshawytscha. Next base: position 37,292,700 of record NC_056454.1, read on the forward strand.
TCTGATTTGGTCCTGCCGTACATACCTACACGTACGCTACGGTCACAAGACGCAGGCCTCCTAATTGTCCCTAGAATTTCTAAGCAAACAGCTGGAGGCAGGGCTTTCTCCTATAGAGCTCCATTTTTATGGAACGGTCTGCCTACCCATGTCAGAGACGCAAACTCGGTCTCAACCTTTAAGTCTTTACTGAAGACTCATCTCTTCAGTGGGTCATATGATTGAGTGTAGTCTGGCCCAGGAGTGGGAAGGTGAACGGAAAGGCTCTGGAGCAACGAACCGCCCTTGCAGTCTCTGCCTGGCCGGTTCCCCTCTTTCCACTGGGATTCTCTGCCTCTAACCCTATTACAGGTGCTGAGTCACTGGCTTACTGGGGCTCTCTTGTGCCGTCCCTGGAAGGGGTGCGTCACCTGAGTGGGTTGATTCACTGATGTGGTCACCCTGTCTGGGTTGGCGCCCCCCTTGGGTTGTGCCGTGGCGGAGATCTTTGTGGGCTATACTCAGCCTTGTCTCAGGATGGTAAGTTGGTGGTTGAAGATATCCCTCTAGTGGTGTGGGGGCTGTGCTTTGGCAAAGTTGGTGGGGTTATATCCTTCCTGTTTGGCCCTGTCCGGGGGTGTCCACGGATGGGGCCACAGTGTCTCCTGACCCCTCCTGTCTCAGCCTCCAGTATTTATGCTGCAGTAGTTTATGTGTCGGGGGGCTGGGGTCAGTTTGTTATATCTGGAGTACCTCTCCTGTCCTATTCGGTGTCCTGTGTGAATCTAAGTGTGCGTTCTCTAATTCTCTCTTTCTCTCTCTCTCTCGGAGGACCTGAGCCCTAGGACCATGCCCCAGGACTACCTGACATGATGACTCCTTGCTGTCCCCAGTCCATCTGACTGTGCTGCTGCTCCAGTTTCAACTGTTCTGCCTTATTATTATACGACCATGCTGGTCATTTATGAACATTTGAACATCTTGGCCATGTTCTGTTATAATCTCCACCCGGCACAGCCAGAAGAGGACTGGCCACCCCACATAGCCTGGTTCCTCTCTAGGTTTCTTCCTAGGTTTTGGCCTTTCTAGGTAGTTTTTCCTAGCCACCGTGCTTCTACACCTGCATTGCTTGCTGTTTGGGGTTTTAGGCTGGGTTTCTGTACAGCACTTTGAGATATCAGCTGATGTACGAAGGGCTATATAAATACATTTGATTTGATTTGTAGAAAAGAGGTATTCACAGTCTTGTTACAGACTTTTGTCTGCTGTTTTTTGCTACATAAATGTTTTTACTGCATATATTCAGTATTTCAAAATATTTGTATATTAACCAGGTAGGCCCGTTGAGAAATATGACCTATATAAAACAATTTTGCTTGTATTTTACTTTTAGTTTGAGGTGTTTTACTGATTCTCAAAGAGACAAACACAACAATCAAACGTTTTCATGTTTTAATATTGTTCAACAACGTAGACTTTCATTATCTTGGTCATAATTTGGTGACGCAAAAAAAAAATCGATATGGGAGAATGATGACATCACCTCAATGCGACACATTTACGAAGGACCCATGTGCACGCATTGGTATTTTTTTTGTTTAGCTACCAACTGTTTTGATTCATTGTGCAAAAGAAAACTAGTTACCATATCCTTTACAAAATACAATAATTTGTAGAAAGATGTCTGTCCCGGAAATGTTCAGTTACATTCAGGGTTTTCTGAGTGCGGATCAAGAAATAAGAGAGGTAATGTTTCTGTCAACCGAGCTAGCTCAGAACTGCAAAGCTAGCATTTGACTCAGTTGTACAGTCAGCGAGGCTTGCATTGAATAACATGTCCACTTAAAATGCGCTGTATGGTAAACTGCGTGCAAGAAATGTTTTGCAGACATTTGCTATATAGCTAGCTAGCAGCTAACTACAGTCATTGCAATTGTTAGGAGGACACATGCATGCATTTTGTTTTTGCAAATTCATACCGTTGTCTAGCCAGCTAACGGCTCATGTTATCTTCCAGGACATTCGAAAAGTGGTCCAGGTTCTGGAACAGACAGCGAGGGAGATCCTGACACTGCTTCAAAGTGTCCATCAACCATCTGGATTCAAAGAGAGTGAGTGCCCAATCACATGGGGTACATTCGTTATTGCACCGTAGCGAAACATTTTTCAACCAAAACGTTTCTTATTAGAGAGTCTGGGCCAATAGTCAGATGTAATTACAGCTCCAACAATGCAGCACAAAGTGAAATAAAAACAATACAAATAAGTAATATATAATTAATGTTAACAACCGTGACAATGATACATCTAAGTCGGGGGACACGTAGCTGACTAGTGGTGTCTATAGAGTACCACAGTATGAGTCATAATACCCATAAAACCTAGCGGTCAAACAGGGAAATGGTTCCAATCGTTTTTCCACCATTAATTTCCCCCATAGGGGATTTTAGAAACACTTAAAATGAGGGTTGTATTTCGTGTACTGTGTAAATCTCTCTAAGACAAGGTGACTTATCAATATATTTGCCTGTATTTGCCCCACAAAAAATTAAATGCTAATTACCTGCTTATGTGGATATCATAAACAACTACAAATGCCATGATGATCTGAGCGAGAATGCCGAATCGAGGCAAGGGTAAGAATCTCTGGATTAACTAGCTAATGTTAGCACTGAACAGATTGGCTACATATCTTTAAATGTACAATTCTGTGAACTGTCTTGTGCAGTATTTATTTTGTACTTTTTACCCCATTTTCTCCCATCGCTGCAAATTCCGTATGGACTCGCAAGGGGAAGGTCGAGAGGCATGCGTCGGAAACACAACCCTGCCAAGCCACAGTGCTTATTGACACACTGCTCGCTTAACCCAGAAGCCAGCCACACCAATGTGTCGGAGGAAACACAACCCTGCCAAGCCACAGTGCTTATTGACACACTGCTCGCTTAACCCAGAAGCCAGCCGCACCAATGTGTTGGAGGAAACACAACCCTGCCAAGCCACAGTGCTTATTGACACACTGCTCGCTTAACCCAGAAGCCAGCCGCACCAATGTGTCGGAGGAAACGCCGTGCAACTGAAGTCAGCGTGCATGCGCCCCGGCCTGCCACAAGGAGGCGCTAGAGCGAGATGGGACAAGGACCTCCCGGCCGGCCAAACCCTCCCCTAACCCGGACGGCACTGGGCCAATTGTGAGCCGCCTTATGGGTCTCCCGGTCACAGCCGGCTGCAACACAGCCTGGGGTTGAACCCGGGTGTGTAGTGACGCCACTAGCACTGCGATGCAGTGCCTTAGACCGCTGCGCCACTCGGCTCACAAGTTTTAAATTGACACAATAGCTGTTAGCAAAGGCATACGCTAGGGATGATGTGCTGGAGCTTGCTAGTCACTTCATGAAGACAGAGGTGGCCAGTTCAAGTAGTCTCTCCCGGTTCTGGTCTGTTTTCTTCTGTTTTACTCCTAGTCCAGGGTTCTATTCACTATCACTTGTGATGGCTTATCCTACAGATTGACTCACTGCTTTACAGGTTCTCTGTCACCTTGTTATAACTGTTTCTGTTTTGTCCTGTCACACTAGTTCCCAGTAAGTGTGCAATTGCACAGGAACTGTTTAGCACAGTCTGGATGTACTTTAGAGAGATCAAAACCAGATTCCCTGTGGAGCAGTACTGCATGTAGCTACATAAATGTCTCTTTCTTGTCCCCCTGTCTGTCACACTAGTTCCCAGTAAGTGCCAAAAGGCCAGGGAACTGTTTTGTACAGTCAGGACGCACCTTGGAGAACTCAAAACCAAATTCCCAGTGGACCAGTACTACAGGTAGGCCCTACACATGGGTGAATCTAAAGTAAGCTACTTTTTTCACAACAACTTATTCACAATTCCCTGTCCACAGAAGGACATTCATAAGGGAAATGATAAATTACAAGTCTCTTTATTACCATGTTCAGTTATGGAGTGATATTGTCTGTCTTCTCTCCTTGTTATTGAAAGGACAAACTAACATGTCATTTTCCATCCTCTACTCTGCTTCTAGGTTCCATGAGCACTGGAGGTTTGTTCTGCAGCGCCTGGCCTTCCTGGCAGCATTCGTGGTCTACCTGGAGAGTGAGTCTCTGGTGACACGCGAAGAAGTGGCACAAATACTAGGAAGTAGGTGTCAGTTCATTTGGGGGCCTTTGTTTTAGCTCGCCCGGTACCCCAGTGGATGGAGTTTGAACATTTTAGACCATTCCAATGTTAAATCTCCTCCCACCCAGTGCACTAGGCAAGCTAAAACGAATGTACCCATTACCTTGAGTTGATCTTTTCTCAAGGCAATGGGTGCATTTGCAGACTGTTTCTCTGTCAATCGGCAGTCAGGTAGTGCTGTGGTAGTCAAACATTTTCCCTATTTATTGTAGTTGAGGTGGTAAGAGAGAAGGGATTCCATCTGGATGTTGAAGACTACCTGGCTGGTGTGCTGATCATGGCCAGTGAACTGGTGAGAATGAATTGAGTGGCATTGTACCATTTTAATATATCAGTACATTGGTTTATACAAAATGTACATGTGTTTTTTTCGATAATATATGATGGTTAATTAAAATGATTATTTACATGAATAAACTCACCTGTTCTCTCTAGTCTCGCCTGGCAGTCAACAGCGTCACAGCAGGGGACTATAGCCGGCCCCTCCGCATCTCCAACTTCATCAACGAGCTGGACTCAGGCTTCCGCCTGCTCAACCTCAAAAATGACCCTCTGCGTAAGCGCTACGATGGCCTCAAGTACGATGTGAAGAAGATAGAGGAGGTGGTCTACGACCTGTCTATCCGCGGCTTGTCCAAGGAGCTGGAGGCTGGGGGAGACAAGTAGAGCTGAGGATGTGGGGCCAGGGCGCTACCCTAGGCTGGGACCTGACCTCTCCATGACTGGGACAGTGGAGTCTTGACCTGCTGGAAAGCAGGAATAGGAGGTCTGTGGCCCCCACAGCCTAGGACAGACTGATGTGTGTTTGGTGAAGTGCATGTGAGGGAATGAGTCTGTCAGTGGGATTGGAAAGCCTTTTATATAAAGGCACAGTTGTTTGAAGGGGAGCGGTTGTTGCAGTTTGATACTGGTGATTGGAAATGTTCATTCAATGTCCAACATACTGTATGCCTGTTAAGTTTGCTGTTTTTGCTTTTCATCATCTATGTATTGAATTATTCATGTTCATTTCATTTTAGGGGGTGCTGACGGTGTACATTTCCATCCAAGAGAAAATAAATTGTTATGACTACGATGTTGAAAAAGTGCTTAATTTTTTAGTTGAGCAAATAAAACATTTGGTTGTTGTGCTGTTTTTCTACCAAAAACCATCTGATATAACACAAGAACTTGCTTTTGGCTAGTTTAGTCTTTGAATCTTCTGTTCACGGGTTGATGTCTCAATGTTAAAACATCCAGCAAAGAAACGACAAGGGGGAAGTGCAGATCTAAGGCCACTTGATTCTACGTGTCTGGCTTTCTTCTTTGCCATTTCCGCCATGTTCTTGCTTGCAATTCATATCTCCTCATTTAGTAATAACTGTTGTGACTCCAGACTAATTTCCTGTTCCTTGCTCTGATTTCCTGAAACATTGCATCTCTTTCTCAAGTCTTCCCTTAATTTCTCATTTTCTGTTCGGTCTCCTCTGTCTTTCTCAATACAGAGGGAAGCAAGGAGAGAACGAGGAACCTAAAGAGCCAGGGTTAATGTCAATTCTAATTTCCTTGATTCCTCTGTCCTTGCCTCCTCAAAATGCATTGGAGAAGTATCTGAGAAGAACCCCAGGTCTTCTGCCCGAATATGCCTTGACAAGGCAAGGAGGGGACATGAGGAATCTAGGAATTACAATTGATGTCCATCCCAATTCAGGTCAGAATGGTATTGACAATGTCTAATGGCTTCTAATCACTTGGCTATGTACACTGCAGACATGGCAGTGCCATTTAGAGACAGGAAAATACTGTACTTCATTCGTGGCAAAGCTTTCAGTCTTAAAATATTGATTTTGATACATTGTTATGGCCAACTTCTATGATTCTAATGCATATGTACTGTAGTTGAATTGTAGTAAATATAATTGACTGTATTGTTGCACTTTTTCCTATGTGCTTTTTTTGTTTTTGTAAAAAAGGGTATTTGTGATTGCTTTACAAACAATTCCATCTGATTTAAAGGAATATTGTATTTTATTTCTGAATTTGAAAATGTTCCAAGTAAATCTTTCTAGCTAATGGTGTTTTGTTTAATTTGTCCTAGTTGGTGTCAAAGAAGCACTTTTCACTGATTGCTCTCGTAAAGAGAGACTTCTGTCCAAACACATAAGTCCAATAATTGCCTTGTTCCTTTTATGAATTAACCACGCCTTATTAGCATACAAGAACACCTCTTTCACTATTTCAAAATATGACTTGATGACACAATGGATAGCAATAAGTGGAAATGGGTAAAGTACAAAGAAAAATGTATTTAACATGTCATTTTTTAATATAATTCACAAAATCTTACATAAAGGAAATATCACAGGTCTAAAATGCAGAGGAAAAACATTTGACAGTCCAGCAGGTCTCGGATATTTTCAAAATGTTTACACAGCATCGGTCTTCCCATATACGGTAGTAATCATTTAGTGGAACAAGATGGAAGCTGAAAGAATTCAAACAATACAAATAGAATGAGATTCTTGAAATAGAATGAGATTCTAATTCTGTGATCGTAACAGTGCTAGCGCCATTGGAAGGTGATGAACAGTAAGAGACAGGCAGTAGTCCACTCCGTACATCATTCTCTGTCCAAAAACAGTGATTCACTACCTCCCTTAACCTATGCTACTCCTGGACTAAACAGTATATGGAGGTTAGATTTGTTTGATAAGAAGTATTGCCTTGACCTGCTGTATGTAGTCAGTTGTGGTCCTATATGTTTCCCTAACATAAAGAGCTCTGTGAATAAACAACACGACCGACAGAATAAAGCTTTTGAAATCATGATTGGCAGATAGCGTTGTTGAAGAGTGACAGTCACACCTTAATATGGATCTACTTTGTAGTCTTAATTATAAAGTGCCTTCAGATTCAGTAACATCAGACACAAAAACAGATTTTAGGAGAAGGGAAGTCACATTTGAGATAAGGGCACAGGTAATGTATGACATAATGTAGGAACACTAGCAGCCGATGGATGGATTAGAACTGCCTGTAAATTCTGGCATCCAAAAAGATTTCACTAAATTTCAGATTGGTGAATGTAGTGTTCACACTGGTATAACCAGGCTATGTAAGCAGGCTTTTTAAGTGTCTTTCTGCTGCTACCTCGGGGCATAGGGCAGTCTGACTTGATGACCATTTCCAGATACTCATAGTTTTATCAACATTACTGTGACTGGCAACAGAAGAAATGCTTTTGTTCATTTAGAGTGAAATAAAAACCAAAGGAACAAAAGCTCACAATTTCCACATCTGATTGTCATGGAACAGCACACTGTGAAGACATTTGACTGGCGCTACTATGTCAGCTTTAGCTACTAAACTCATGGTCCAGGATGATCCGTGTTTGAGGCCTTTCCACCTCCACTTTGGCCATGCTGTACTACCACATTCAGGTACAGGTAAAGGCTTTGAGAGTTTGAATAAACAGTTGACAATACTGGTAGGGGCCAAACCAGGCCTAGGCTTGAAGTTCAAGTGCACATTATTCTAGGGCCGAACCTCTGTAGCTCATCTGTGTCAATAACATTACTTACAGTCATAGGTGGGATAATAGGCTCTCGATTTCCCATAATTACGAAGTCTGACCAGATGTGGAGAAACTAAAATAAATAGCTAAAATTGCACAATTTATTGCTTCTTTGTGACTTGAGCCCACCCAGCACAGTGATACAAATCAGTGGGGGGCACTATAGGAGGACAGGCTCATTGTAATGGCTAGAATACATGGAATGGTATCGAACACATCAAACATGGAAACCACGTTTGACTCCGTTCCATTCATTCCATTTAAGTGCTTACAATGAGCCCGTTCTCCTATAGCTCCTCCCACCAGCCTCCTCTGATACAAGTATGTCCACAACCCTGGGTTCAAACTGTCTGACAGACACTGTCTGCACAGCATCCATAGTAGGAAGTCACTGACGGACTTCCTACTATGGATGCCATTTCTCGGATCTCTGCTGGCAGTGGACATTGCTTCTGACACAGAGGGCAAAAGAAAGGGGGAAGAGGCCAGTGATTTTGACTTACCTTAGTCAGGTAAAATAAAAGTTCCTGTCTTTTTTTACTAAGCTGTAGTCCAAGTCCCCATTGTATAATTTAACAGTAGTTTTTCACTAATTTGTGCATTTTCATTAGCATTACAGAGTCATGTTTTTTCAATCATCAACTTCAACCATGCTTTTCAACACAGACACCAGTCAGTCAGTATACTGAAAACATCTCTTTCTTCAAGAGCAAACAGTTTTGACAACCAAGGCCAGCAGTGTGCCCAACCAAGTCTCCTTTTTTTTGGTCATCCAAGTGGCTGATAATGTTTAGACAGAAGCTAAAAACTATACCTTCATATGTTCCGTTACACGATGGTGCACTTGCAGTTTTTCTTAGAAAAAAGTGCTATCCTCATCATAACATGGAACCTCACAAATCCCACCCTAAAACCTCAGAAACAAATCGCTCCACCATCCAGAAGCATGGTCAATTCTTTTTGCAGTAGTAGTACATCTATTTACACTGGTATCCAGCCAGGGAAACGGTGTCCCTCAGTCTCAGGACCTGCCCTGGTTTGTGTTCATCATAATATTGGGGAGTGCGTTACGCCTCTTCCTCCACAGCCCCAGGTCACGGGTATACCTCTTGATTTGCCGGAACCACTGCTGCGTCCGGGGTTTATCTGAGGCCCTAAAAACAAAGGCCTCCTTACGTATGTCCAGCACCTCAAAGGTGTCCTCGCAGTCAGGGTCGCCCGACACCACACAGTTGGCTAGGTGGATGGGTTCTCTGAGCACGGTGAACTTGCCACTGCTCTTGTCTTTGATGAGCACCAGCACACCGTCCCACACGCCGTGCTCCTGCTGCTCCACCTTGGCCTCGCCGTCCGTCTGAGACAGACCCTCTCCAGGCCGCTGCGTACGCACCATCAACAGACTCTGGATGTTCTGGAACTTGAGGCCTTTACTGCCCTTCTTCACCCACTGTCCGTCTGCAGGCTGGGAGAGCTGCAGGGGCCCCTCCATGATGAAGCGTGTGTTCTCCCTGGCCCATCCCACAGTCTTCATGGACATCTCCCGCATCTCGATGTTAATGACCTCGCGGTTTTTGCGGCTGTCGCGGCGAAAGGAACGCAGAGTCCAGGTCAGCGTTCCTTCCTGCTTGGTCTTCATGTTGATGTGCTCCAGGTGAGACTCCACGCGGCTCTTAGCCTCTCGGAGACGGCCATGGTCGGGGTGGCACTCCATGGTGACCTTGCTGATGCGGCTCAGGAGGAGGGGGTACTTGGTGACCCTCTGAAGGGGAGCCATGAGGAAAGAGCGCAGGTTCATACGCCGCAGAGCTGTGTTGTCATTCTGGGACACATCCAGGAAGATCCTGAGAGAGGGAGAGAGAAGGAGAGAGACAGAGTGATATTAACATACTGTTTAATTGTGATCGTAGGCCAGAGAGTCTCAGATTTAATTGTAAAGTTGAGAGCAGTGGGAATCACAAGACAATACAGGGTGAGTCATTATAGGTGAGATGTGAAGTAGTTGCCTGGGTCTAAAAATAGTAATGACTTCATCACCGTTCTCAGAATAGGTCCATGAATTAATGACAACCTTCTGTCTCTTCCATTAAGAATAACACAGCGTAGTGGGAACTTAGGGTTCCAAGTTACTGTTCTTCTGCTCTTAGAACACAGAAGAGAATTCTGCTCAGTGGAAATTTCCAAAACAACACGTTCTTTTTCACTTGGTCTCAATCTTGAATAAGAAAACAGAAAACAATAGTTGATCAAATCCTGCAAGTACCCGTACAGTATAAACGACCAATATACAGGCGCATCAAATCTGAGACTGAAAAACAGCTTCTACACTATATATATAAAAGTATGTGGACTCCCCTTCAAATTAGTTGATTCGGCCATTTCAGCCACACCCGTTGCTGACAGGTGTATTAAATCGAGCACACAGCCATGCAATCCCCATAGTCAAACATTGTCAGTAGAATGGCCTTACTGAAGAGCTCAGTGATTTTCAACGTGGCACCGTCATAGGATGCCACCTATCCAACAAGTCAATCGCAGTCGGCATTCCAATTCATCCCAAAGGTGTTCGATGGTGGGGGTTGAGGTCAGAGCTCTGTGTAGACCAGTCAAGTTATTCCACACAGATCTCAACAAATCATTTCTCTATGGACCTCGCTTTCTGCATGGGGGCATTGTCATGCTGAAACAGGAAAGGGCCTTCCCCAAACTGTTACCACAAAGTTGGAAGCACAGAATCGTCTAGAATGCCATTGTATGCTGTAGTGTTAAGATTTCCCTTCACTGGAACTAAGGGGCCTAGTCCGGACCATGAAAAACAGCCCCAGACCATTATTCCTTCTCCACTATACATTCGGGCAAGTAGCATTCTCCTGGCATTGAAGGCGTGTCCACATACTTTTGTTTATATAATGTATATATTTATATTCCGGACTCTGACATTGCTCGTTCACATATTTCTTATTTTCTTTCTTTTTCTTTTTGGGGGATTTGTGTGTATCATTTTACAATGTTCAGCATTACTGCAATGTTGGATCTAGAAACATAAGCATTTTGCTGCACCTGCGATAACGTGTGTAAAATATGTGTACGGGACAAATAAAATGTGACTTGATCTTTGAAGTGTTACTTTACAGTCCTTACCTCAGCAGTTCTTTCTCCTTCTCCAGGGTGTTGAGCATGTTGACAGAGGTGGACTGCTGCAGGCAGTAAGTCTGGAAGGCTGGCAGCATGTTGACAAACTCCAGGAACATCTCTCCAATGCACACTGTTAGCAGGTCCTCATCTCCCTGCAAGGGAACAAGCAGAGACATAGATTTAGAACATCTCTATAGGGCAATAGCATGACCACAGTGTAATCTCAGAACACAGAACCAAAACTTGTGTGCACTAGCTAGCTAGCTAACACGAGAGATTAACCACCACAAGCAACCACAAGCCACCGTGTCACTTTTTCAACATGACTTATTACCAAACTAAAAATCAATTATGCTTTTTGACGAATCACCAAGCCACTGATAACATGAATGACTGGTGTTCTTTCTGAAGTAGGCTTATCACCTAGTCAATGACCATTGATAACATGAGTGACTGGTGTTCTTTCTGAAGTAGGCTTATCACCTAGTCAATGACCATTGATAACATGAGTGACTGGTGTTCTTTCTGAAGTAGGCTTATCACCTAGTCAATGACCACTGATAAAGAATAACGTGACTGATTGGTGGTGGTACTATCTGACTCACCTGGTCGAAGGCCTGGTCGATGCTTTCCTGCAGGTGTTCAGTGAAGCGTTCATTGACGTCTATGAGCTCCTGAACGTTGCTGAACACCACGGTCAGCTGTTCTGAGGTCAGCAGCCCGGCGCTCTGCATGGGACAGTAGAACTCCTCCTTGATGATTCTTAGGTCCTCCCCATAACTTGACTCCGTGTTCAGGAACTCCAAGATGGCTTCCTTCCTCTCCGTCCTCAGCTTGGAGCAGCGCTCACACATACCGGTCCCCTCACCCTCTGTCCGGGCCACCCCGTGCCCGTCTCTCTGGCCACAGTCTGGGCAGGGTCTCTGGGCCTCCCAGGCCCTGAGAGAGGCAGAGGGTCTCTTCCAGACGCGGGCCAGGCAGGGTCCAATCCCACTGTCCACCCTTTCCACCTCGGCCCCTCCACTATGGTGTACTCTCCGGGGTTCATCGTCATCATCGCGGTCGTCACACAGGCCCACCACACCACTGTCGGCACTTAGGCTGCTCACGGTGCTCCAGCGGTGCTGTCCACCACGCGTCACACCCAGACTCCCTAGACGTTCTTCACCGCGGGGTTCAGAACGGACCCGCACCGAGGCAGGAGCTGTGGGACAAACACACACAAGAAGTGAACTGTTGTAGGCTTTTAGTTATACCATTTTTTGGGACATAAGCAGTGGCGACCCGTCATTCAGGGCAGGTGGAGCCACCTGTTTTAAGACCCACATTTTTAGCTAAAAAAATAAATATATGTATTTTACATTATATATATATTGTTTTTTTGGGGGGGGGGGCTTACCTGTTTTGCATGTTATTTTGGCATTAATACGTGTCACATATCTGTTTACAAACAATGTAAAAAAATAAATAATAATAATTTGAGTTAATAAAGCCACAAACAAACATGGTCTCTTTTTTGGTTTCTTGAGTAAGGCAGCTCCAAAAGCAGGTGTTTCAGCCTAGCTCAGTGCTTTCTGTGGTGGAGGGCAGCCAGGGGAAAATACGGAGCGTAGGTGTTGGTAATGTTCTCTAGTTGCACCATGATTAGCTCAGTGTTCTTGTCACTCATTGAGACAGTATGTCACCGCCAATTCTAAGGGTAGACCTCGAAAATTCAAGCCCCTTGGGAGCTGCCATAGAGATACATTAGAAGTGCCCATCCAAGAAGGCTCAAGGTCATTGGCCACAGATAAAATGACATCAAATCACATATCTACAGTAGCTTTGATTGGACTGATCATGTCAACATCATACTTTCAAAGTCTTAGCAACTGGGAGACCCATGGGGCGGCGCACAATTGGCCCAGTGTCGTCCAGGTTAGGGAAGGGTTTGGCCGGCAGGGATGTCCTTGTCCCATCGTGCACTAGCGACTCCTGTGGTGGGACGGGCGCAGTGCACGTTGACGTGGTTGCTAGGTGTACAGTGATTCCTCCGACACATTAGTGCGGCTGCTTCCGAGTTAAGTGGGCATTGTGTCAAGAAGCAGTGCGGCTTGGTTGGGTAGTGCTTCGAAGGACGCACGGCTCTCGACCTTCGCCTGTCTTGAGTCCGTACGGGAGTTGCAGCGATGAGACAAGACTGTAACTACCAATTGGATACCACAAAATTGGGGAGAAAAAGGGATACATATATATATATTTTTTTTATTATATCGCAAATTCAACAATGAGTGGTTTGGAAGGAATCAAGTGACAGTGGCTAACTGCAAACATCACCGGCCTGCAATTCATTGGAGTGGCTGTGTGGTCCCAAATCTGGGATTAAGTGTCTCCTTTCCAAGTTTAAAATGAGAAACATTCAACATTGGCCATGCTGTCAATGAAGCATGATTTGTGCCGTGCACAAAACAACTGTTAACTCAGAACCGCAAAATCTTGACTTCAGTGAGTTCAAGACAACTGGGAATTCCGGAAAAAACGAGCTCTGGCTGGGAAATCCGTTTTGACTGGTCATCCAACTCGGAATTGTAAATCGGGAACTCGGGCCTCTTTCTAGAGCTACGACCTGAAGATCAATGACATCATCATGATTCAACCTTGTTTTTTTTCTGAGTTCCCAGTTGTCTTGAAAGCGCTATACATCTCGAGAATGCCAGACTTTAATGACAAAATTTGCCCACGAAGGACCGCCGTGCCACCTTCAAGTGAGCACAGCACAACAAGGTGGGTCCAAAAATCTATTGTATGCTGCTGCACAAATGATGTAATATGCCAGGGAGATATGTACAGTGTACTGTAGCTCAGAAAGTAATACTAAGTGTATGTTGTGTAGTAAGCTGTTAGCAGCCCATGTGCCTCACCCTAATCATTTGGTCTATTTACCCCTCTTAATTTCGCCTACTGTTCTGAATTGGTGGTGCACATGTAGCCTGTTTTAGAGAAACGTAATCATCCAATTTTGTAAGAGCTTTCATTGTCTGCTTATATGCCCCTTTTATTTATCAGACTGTTCTGACTTGGTGTACAGGGAGAATACTGTAAGAACGGCCCACGTTCTGAATTCTGTCACCGTACATTTCAAACGTTCTAAACAAATAGTTATATTGACTACGTCCATCCTAGCTCGCTCAATAATATCCTAATCGAAATTACAGATGGCCTATTATCCGCTTGTCGTCCCCTTATGTCATAGTTTGTAAATCTCAATTGTCAGTATAAACCACATTTGTTTAAGAAAGTCAGCCATATTAGCTATGATTTTTTTAAAGGCAGTAAATGAGGCTGAATGAACTGTTTCGCTGCCAGACAAGGCTCCGCTGATAGCCAGGTGTAGCAGTGGTAAGATGTTGGGGCAGCTTTATGTATGCCCACAAAACAGTTTGTGGGCACCATTTGTCACGTTGTGTGGTGGCTTTGCTGGCATGCATCCTGCTTTATATATATTTTTTGGCCCCACCAAGATGTACATGCTAAAATCACCACTCGACATAAGCAACAAATTATTTTGTTCTAAGTGAACAAGAGACCTCCCGGCCTCACTTCAATGCTTGAACATTCATTACTTTGTTGTAATGCTTGTTGTAATGCTAAATGATAGAGATGGATTACATAGATATGTAAAGGACAATCCCTCCTCCCTTCTGTTCACCTCTAGGTTTAACCCTTGTTCTGGCATGTCAATAGTGCATAAAGGCCAACATTAACAAAGAGTTTGGGACTATAAGGTTCTATCGGCATTTTTGTCAAACATTTAGTTACTGACATAGCCTTGTTCTGGTAAATGTCCTCTACCTAAATTGTGCTCTTAAAAACCCCAATTAATGTTGATAAAGTTGAAGTCGGAAGTTTACATACACTTAGGTTGGATCATTAAAACTCATTTGTCAACCACTCCACAAATTTCAAACTATAGTTTTAGCAAGTCGGTTAGGACATCTACTTTGTGCATGACACAAGTAATTTTTCCAACAATTGTTTACAGAAAGATTATTACACTTATAATTCACTGTATCACAATTCCAGTGGGTCAGAAGTTTACATACACTAAGTTGACTGTGCCTTTAAACAGCTTGAAAAATTCCAGAAAATTATGTCATGGCTTTAGAAGCTTATGATAGGCTAATTGAAATAATTTGAGTCAATTGGAGGTGTACCTGTGGATGTATTTCAACTCAGTGCCGCTTCGCTTGACATCATGGGAAAATCAAAAGAAATCAGCCAAAAATAATTGTAGACCTCCACAAGTCTGGTTCATCCTTGGGAGCAATTTCCAAATGACTGAAGGTACCACGTTCATCTGTACAAACAATAGTACGCAAGTGTTAACACCATGGAAACACGCAGCCGTCATACCGCTCAGGAAGGAGACTTGTTCTGTCTCCTAGAGATGAATGTACTTTGGTGCGAAAAGTGCAAATCAATCCCAGAACAACAGCAAAGGACCATGTGAAGATGCTGGAGGAAACAGGTACAAAAGTATCTATATCCACAGTAAAACGAGTCCTGTATTAACATAACCTGAAAGGCCGCTCAGCAAGGAAGAAACCGCTGCTCCAAAAGCGGCATTAAAAAAACCAGACTACGGTTTGCAACTGCACATTGGGACAAAGATCGTACTTTTTGGAGAAATATCCTCTGGTCTGATGAAATAAAAATAGAACTGTTTGGCCATAATGACCATCGTTATGTTGGGAGGAAAAATGGGAGGCTTGCAAGCCGAAGAACACCATCCCAACCGTGAAGCACAAGGGTGGCAGCATCATGATGTGGGGGTGCTTTGCTGCAGGAGGGACTGGTGCACTTCACAAAATAGATGGCATCATGAGTAGGGAGAATTATGTGGCTATATTGAAGCAACATCTCAAGACATTAGTCGGGAAGTTAAAGCTTGGTCGTAAATGGGTCTTCCAAATGGACAATGACACCAAGCATACTTCCAAAGTTGTGGCAAAATTGCTTAAGGACAACAAAGTCAAGGTATCGGAGTGGCCATCCGATACCTTGAAAAAGTGTGTGCGAGCAAGGAGGCCTATAAACCTGACTCAGTTACACCAGCTCTGTCAGGAGGAATTGGCCAACATTCACCCAACTTATTGTGGGAAGCTTGTGGAAGGCTACCTGAAACATTTGACCAAAGTTAAACAATTTAAGGGCAATGCTACCAAATACTAATTGAGTGTATGTAATCTTCTGACCCACTGGGAATATGATGAAAGAAATAAAAGCTGAAATAAATAGTTCTCTCCACTATTATTCTGACATTTCACATTCTTAAAATAAAGTGGTGATCCTAACTGACCTAAAACAGGGAATTCTCTAAGATTAAATGTCAGGAATTGTGAAAAACAGTTTAAATGTATTTGGATAACATGTATGTAAACTTACGACTTCAACTGTAAGTCCAAAAGAATACAATGTTTAAATTGCTGATGCCATTCAAACCAATGAGGGTTCAGAACAATAAAGCCGATTATCTCAGAATCATCTTTTTGCAGATGGAACCTTACAGTCTCAAGCTCACGATATGGCATATCGACTAACATACTTCCTAACATGTCAGATAGTTTCATGTTGAGGAGGCAGGGTGTTAACACAAAGGGAATTGAAGAGTGAAAGCTCAGAAATAGGGTCAATATGTTGTTATTGTTACCCTGCACTGTCTATAGCCCTACACTCTTAGAAAAAAGGGTTCCAAAAGGGTTCTTCGGCTAACCTCATAGGAGAACCATTTTTGGTTCCAGGTAGAACCCTTTTTGGTTCCAGCTGAAGAACCCTTTTAGGTTCTAGATAGCACCTTTTTTCTAAGAATGTATCGTAAAGAGACAAAACTTAATAGGCTTGTACTCTTCAAAACAGTCCCAAACTCTTCAAAACAGTCCCAAACTCTTCAAAACAGTCCCAAACTCTTCAAAACAGCCCAAACTCTTCAAAACAGTCCCAAACTCTTCAAAACAGTCCCAAACTCTTCAAAACAGTCCCAAACTCTTCAAAGCAGCCCAAACTCTTCAAAACAGTCCCAAACTCTTCAAAACAGTCCCAAACTCTTCAAAACAGTCCCAAACTCTTCAAAACAGTCCCAAACTCTTCAAAACAGTCCCAAACTCTTCAAAACAGTCCCAAACTCTTCAAACAGTCCCAAACTCTTCAAACAGTCCCAAACTCTTCAAAACAGTCCCAAACTCTTCAAAACAGTCCCAAACTCTTCAAAACAGTCCCAAACTCTTCAAAACAGTCCAAACTCTTCAAAACAGTCCCAAACTCTTCAAAACAGTCCCAAACTCTTCAAAACAGTCCCAAACTCTTCAAAACAGGCCCAAACTCTTCAAAACAGGCCCAAACTCTTCAAAACAGGCCCAATCTTAAATTACTGTAAGGGCCTCTGAAAAAAGCTATTTAAAAATCATACACGATAGCTAGTTACTTTATACTGATTCAGATGGCTGCCCTGCACACAATCGGAGGAGAACAGAGAGCTCAGGCTCTAAATATGAGTGCAGTGATTCAGAAAGATCTAAACTGTCCTGAAGGAAGCTGTTTCAATAGCAAAGACACAATCACACTGCAGTGGTGAGGTCCATAACGTAAAGCTAGAATAGGGCCCATTCATTCTAACACACACCTTTACTGTAGCACGTATCATCCCATCGGGACATTTGGCTTGTACAACACTAGAGACAAGACACCCATGTACAGTAACTCCACCCACCGCTGTCCCTGTCCCGTCGCTGGCTGTGGAGGCGTGCAGCGGCAGCGATTTTCATCTCCAGCTGTTTGCGCTTGGCGGCGTCGGCCGGCATGGGGTCGCTGTAGTGGGGCCGGAGGCGGCACTCGCGCTGGGCCCTCACCGATTCGGCCGGTTCATAGGCTGCGTCCGAGCTGGAGCGCCTGCAGCCCAGGCCAGAGTGCTGCTGATTGGAGAGACACACCTGTCAATCACCTGAATATGTCATCAGCTATTGAAAGAGCCAATGGAGTGTTAGAGACAGAATGAGAGGGAGATGGTAACGTGAGAGACCTATAGAATGTGGGTTGGCTGTATTACACACTCAGGGCCCTGAGAGCATGTACTGCAGCATGCAGTTTTCCTGCTAATGGTGCCATCACCATCTCAATCTCAACAGATATTCATCCATTCTGAACCTGGTAGGTTTGACTAATGAAAAGGTGTTTAATATCCTGAGAGATAGACTGTACTGTTAATATGATACTAGAGGTCGACCGATTAACATTTTTCAACGCCGATACCGATTATTGGAGGACCCCAAAAAAAAGCCGATACCGATTAATCGGCCAATTTTATATATATATTTGTAATAATGACAATTACAACAATACTGAATGAACAATGAAAACTTTTATTTTAACTTAATATAATACATAAATAAATCTATTTAGTCTCAAATAAATAATGAAACATGTTTAATTTGGTTTAAATAATGCAAAAACACAGTGTTGGAGAAGAAAGTAAAAGTAAAAAAGCTAACATTTAAGTTCCTTGTTCAGAACATGAGAACATATGAAAGCTGGTGGTTCCTTTTCACATGAGTCTTCAATATTCCCAGTTAAGAAGTTTTAGGTTGTAGTTATTATAGGACTATTTCTCTCTATACCATTTGTATTTCATATACCTTTGACTACTGGATGTTCTTATAGGCACTATAGTATTGCCAGCCTAATCTCGGGAGTTGATAGTTGATAGTGATAAACAGCACTGTGCTTCAAAGCTTTGCTAAGAGCTGCTGGCAAACGCAGTAAAGTGCTGTTTAAATGAATGCTTACGAGCCTGCTGCTGCCTACCACCGCTCAGTCAGACTGCTCTATCAAATATAAAATCATAGACTTAATTATAATAAACACACAGAAATACGAGCCTTTGGTCATTAATATGGTCAAATCCGGAAACTATCATTTCGAAAACAAAACGTTTATTCTTTCAGTGAAATACGGAACTGTTCTGTATTTTATCGAACGGTGGCATCCATAAGTCTAAATATTACTGTTACATTGCACAACCTTCAATGTTATGTCATAATTATGTAAAATTCTGGCAAATTAATTGCGGTCTTTGTTTGGAAGAAATGGTCTTCACACAGTTCGCAATGAACCAGGCGGCCCAAACTGCTGCATATACCCTGACTCTGTTTGCTCTGAACGCAAGAGAAGTGACACAATTATCCTAGTTAATACTGCCTGCTAACATGCATTTATTTTAACTAAATATGCAGGTTTATAAAATATATTTATGTGTATTGACTTTAAGGAAGGCATTGATGTTTATGGTTAGGTACATTGGTGCAACAATTGTGCTTATTTCACAAATGTGCTTTTGTTAAATCATCACCCGTTTGGCGAAGTTGAAGTAGGCTGTGATTCGATGATAAAATAACAGGCACCGCTTTTATCATATGCAACGCAGGACACGCTAGTTAAACTAGTAATATCATCAACCATGTGTAGTTAACAAGTGACTATGTGAAGATTGATTGTTTTTTATAAGATAAGTTTAATGCCAGCTAGCAACTTACCTTGGCTCCTTGCAGCCACAAGGTCCTTTTGATGCTGCACTCGTGTAACAGGTGGTCAGCCTGCCACGCTGTCTCCTCGTGGATTGCAATGTAATCAGCCATAATCGTCGTCCAAAAAGGCAGATGACCGATTGTTATGAAAACTTTAAATCGGCCCTAATTAATCGGCCAGGCCATGCCAATTAATCGGTCGACCTCTATATGATACCCTTGACTCTGAGAGGCTGTCAATGTTGTATGTACTCAGACAGACCAATGGCACATATCTGTGTCTGTTTCCTTCACGGAATGACTTGGGACGCCTTGGGATGGAATAGGAATGCTAGGGAAGCCTTATAATGGAATGGGAATGCTAGGGAAGCCTTGGAATGGAATGGGAATGCTAGGGAAGCATTGGAATGGAATGGGAATGCTAGGGAAGCATTGGAATGGAATGGGAATGCCAAGGAAGTATTGGAATGGAATGGGAATGCTAGAGAAGCATTGGAATGGAATGGGAATGCTAGGGAAGCATTGGAATGGAATGGGAATGCTAGGGAAGCATTGGAATGGAATGGGAATGCCAAGGAAGTATTGGAATGGAATGGGAATGCTAGAGAAGCATTGGAATGGAATGGGAATGCTAGGGAAGCATTGGAATGGAATGGGAATGCTAGGGAAGCATTGGAATGGAATGGAATGGGAATGCCAGGGAAGTATTGGAATGGAATGGGAATGCTAGAGAAGCCTTTGAGTTTTTAGAAAATACCCCAAATACTAGAGACAACATTATGAGTCTATTATAGCCTGAAAACAATGGCACCAATGCTAGGTGGATTGCATGGATTGCATTGGTGTAAGTCAAATGATTCCTGCATACATCATGGTGGGCCTCATCATGGAACTAAAGATCAGGTGAAAGGTCATCAGACTGACAGGGTGACCCCCTGACCCCTCACCTCTCTACAGACGCTCATTCAGCATCATTAGTGATCGACATAGCTGAATGACAGCAGCTCATTAATTGACAGGTCATCATCAATCGGCCCCCAAACTGCTAACGTCTAGACTCTGGTTCCTAGCATCAGCTTGATAAACAACACATAGCTGCAGACCTACGCATGATAAACAACATGACTGTGGCTGAAAACAAAGAGCATTGGGGTATGTTTTCATATCCAATGAGACACAGGTGGGAAATATGACACGTAGCTAGAGCTCAGGTATCACACAGAATAATTAATGACGCGGTTGGATGCGGGTATTAATAAATTGCCGTTGGCCATGACTGGAAAAACACACTGCCATTCTCCATGCATTAAATAAGCCGGTGCATGCAACAGCAACAATGACTGAGCTATGAACAAAAAGCAGTGGTGGAATATATGATGTCAGCGTTCGTTCTCACCTATAGCATCCTTCCTCATACAAAATACATGACGGACTGCCAGCCATAAACCCAACTACCCTGGTTGTCGATACGTGATGCTTGATGCTGTAACCTCAACCCCAGCAGAGGCAGAGACGTGTTGGTTGGATTATTGCACAAATGAACACAATGCAACGACAGCTACCGACAGACGGCTAGCAGCTGGGTAGCTGCGTTTCACACAGAGAGGACAGGAGGACAGACAGCCGAGCCAGCCAAGCAGAACAGCACACAGATGAGATGAAGAAGCCCCGTCAGTTACCACCATGAACCTGCTCTTTAATCCTCCCTCTCTGCTGAGTCCTGTTCCCAGGCAGACGCAGAGCTGAGCTGGGAGGAAGACGCTGAGGCTGCGGGTGTAGCTGCATGCCTGCCTGCGGTTGTCAGGGGCTCATCACAGATGTCTGTCTGGCTCTGTGTGTGTGTCTGCAGCCTCCTGCCTGCTGCCTGCCTGGAAACGCAGTCCCTCTGTTCTGTTCTGCTCTGTTCTGCCCTAACCATCCTCACATACCCCTGTCTGTGTGCGTGCCACAGCCCACCACTGTCTCCAGTATATTGAGTGAGAGACAGATAGAGAGAAAAGGTCAATGAAAATGAATAATGATGTGGTGAAGTAGAGAGTAGAGAGAAAGAGAGAGAGAGAGAGAGAGAGGAGAGAGATTCTGCTTACGCATTCTGCAGTTAGTTCTTCTCCTCCTCCTGCTGCAGGCTTGTCGCAAGCCTCCTCTCCACAGGCCGTTGTGGTTGTCATGGAGACGGTGGAGGATTGAAAATCTGGTGGGGGAGCGATGTTAGCGCTGTCGTCCTGGTCACCTGACAGCCTGATGGGGGCCTCTGCCGCTGCAATCTCTGCACTGCAGCTGGAGACAGAGGGATGAGGGAGAGGGAGGGGGGTAAGGGAGAGAGAGAGAGAGAGTAGAGAGAGGTAAAAGGAGGGAGAGAGAGAGAGAGAGAAAGACAAAGGGAGGGAGAGAAAGAAAGGGACAGAGAGAGCGAGAGAGAAGGAGAGAGAGAGAGAGAGAGAAAGGGGTAGAGAGAGAGGGGGAATGACGTGAGGTGTTGGAGAAGACAGAACAGGAGAGGATGGAATTATGATTCCTGGCACTTCTCTCCTCCAACCATTCATATCATTCAGTTTCATCCTCCCTTCCTCCTCCTCCCTTCCCACTGTCCCCCTTCACCACTCCAGGGACTTACCCCATTCTCTTCTCCTCTCTCTCCCCGGCAGAGGGACTCAGGGGCTGGGTAATGAGACGCATCAATTCCCATTAACACCTGAACTCCTGGAACAGATGATGGACCACAGGGCAGGATGCTGCCTCCCTCCCTCGCCCCACAACACATGGACCACAGGGCAGGATGCTGCCTCCCTCGCTCCACACCACATGGACCACAGGGCAGGATGCTGCCTCCCTCCCTCGCCCCTCAACACATGAACCACAGGGCAGGATGCTGCCTCCCTCCCTCGCCTCACAACACCTGAACCACAGGGCATGATGCTGCCTCCCTCCCTCGCCCCCAACACATGGACCACAGGGCAGGATGGCCCCACAACACATGGACCACAGGGCAGGATGCTGCCTCCCTCCCTCGCCCCTCAACACATGGACCACAGGGCAGGATGCTGCCTCCCTCCCTCGCCTCACAACACCTGAACCCAGGGCATGATGCTGCCTCCCTCCCTCGCCCCACAACACATGGACCACAGGGCAGGATGCCCCACAACACATGGACCACAGGGCAGGATGCCCTCCCTCGCCCCACAACACATGGACCACAGGGCAGGATGCTGCCTCCCTCCCTCGCCCCACAACACATGAACCATAGGGCAGGATGCTGCCATTTAGTCATTTAGAAAACGCTCTTATCGAGAGCGACTTACTGTAGTGAGTGCATACATTTTCTTACATTTTTTCATACTGGTCCCCCGTGGGAATCAAGTGCCATGTTCTACCAACTGAGCCCCGCACACACACACACACACACGCACGCACGCACACACACACATGCATGCATGAGTACACACACACACCCACACACACACCAATTGCCCTACCCATTAGCAACACTCACTAGTAGTTCTGAAGTCTTTAAAATGGAACAAAGCAACAAAAAATAACTGCCCCCGAGTCTTCAGATGGTGCAGGTGCCAGGGGCTACACGGAATAATGAATATGCTCCTTCTTTAGGTTTGCATCCCAAATGGCACCTTATTTCCTATATAGTGCACTACTTTATATCAAGGCCCATAGGACTCTGGTTAAAAGTACTGCACTATGTAGGGAACGCGTAGGGAGCCATTTGCGATGCATCTTAGATGAGGCAATAAAACAGACGCTGCTGTCGGCGTTTCCTTCCAGTTGGAATAAAGTCATTAAAATCTGTCCTTACAGATATTACCTGTGTGATGCATTTGGGATAATACCCTGGAACTTAATTTATTAGCCTACAGACTGTGTATATCACATGTCCCTGCCTGCGGTACAATGTGACATTGAAATTAGTATATAGTCGCCATACAGTGCAAGGACACAGCCAAGACAATGCAAGAGTGGCTTCGGGACAAGTCTCTGAATTTGAGTAGCCCTGCCAGAGCCCGGACTTGAACCCGATCTAACATTTCTGGAGAGACCTGAAAATAGCTGTATAGCAATGCTCCCCATCCAACTTGACAGAGCTTGAGTGGATCTGCAGAGAACAAGGAAGAAACTTCGCAAATACAGGTGTGCCAAGATTGTAGCGTCATACCCAAGAGGACTCGAGGCTGTGATCGCTGTCAAAGGTGCTTCAACAATGTTCTGAGTAAAGGGTCTGAATACTTATGTAAATTTGATATTTAAGCATTTTTTTTTAATACATTTGCAAACATTTCTAAAAAACTGTTTTTGCTTTGTCATTATGTGGTATTGTGAGAGGAAAAATGTGATCTATTTTAGAATAAGGCTGTAAAGTAACAAAATGTGGAAAAGTCAAGGGGTCTGAATAATTCCGAATGCACTGTATAGCCATCATATATACTGTATATTCTAAATATATTAGTAGGCCTAATCAATCTCTCTATTCATGTTTAAATATTAATGTCCCTGTTAGGGGAAAATAGGACATTAAAACCATAACGTGTGTATTTGTCATTAGGAAAGAGAGAGCCCAGAGCTTAAGCACACCCAAGAGCACTGTTCCAGAGCTTCCCGTTAATAGATCCCTGCTCCACCATCCCATCAGGTCTATACTACAGTATAACACATGGGGATAGCATTGTAATTGCCTGGTGAAAAAGCCATCAGACTAGCCACAGTTCGATAGCCATCATGATTGCAAGCCTGTATGGGACACTGAGGAGCGCTAACACAAAGACTTGTTTAGTGGAGTCAAGAGAGACTGAGACTGGTTAAAACTAGATCCTTGGAGTGCATGCATAGCATTAGAAAATT
Source organism: Oncorhynchus tshawytscha (assembly GCF_018296145.1). Lineage (NCBI taxonomy): Eukaryota > Metazoa > Chordata > Actinopteri > Salmoniformes > Salmonidae > Oncorhynchus > Oncorhynchus tshawytscha. The sequence goes on from NC_056454.1 coordinate 37,316,958, forward strand.
ACCCATTTTTAATGACCAACTTGATGCTATTAAAGGTCAAATTAAAGAATATATTGTATTGTAGAATATAAAAATATAAAAAAGAATATATTGTATGAACATACTGTATATTAGAACAAAATATCCTACATGCATGTATTAAACCCCTTGGGAATAGCTACCTCATAGATTCTAGCCATTCATAAGCAGCATGGGGATGAGAAACTATTAAACATCCCTCTGTCACCTGTCCTCTGTCCCCCGTTCCCTGTCCTCTGTCACCTGTACTCTGTCCCCCATTCCCTACTCTGTCCTCTGTTCCCTCTCCTGTCCTCTGTTCCCTCTCCTGTCCTCTGTTCCCTCTCCTGTTCTGTTCCCTCTCCTGTCCTCTGTTCCCTGTCCTCTGTTCCCTGTCCTCTGTTCCCTGTCCTCTGTTCCCTGTCTTCTGTTCCCTGTCTTCTGTTCCCTGTACTCAGTCCCCCGTTCCCTGTCCTCTGTTCCCTGTCCTCTGTCCCCCGTTCCCTGTCCCCTGTACTCTGTCCCCCGTTCCTGTCCTCTGTCCCCTGTACTCTGTCCGCCGTTCCCTGTCCCCTGTACTCTGTCCCCCGTTCCCTACTCTGTCCCCGTTCCCTGTCCTCTGTTCCCTCTCCTGTCCTCTGTTCCCTCTCCTGTCCTCTGTTCCCTCCCTGTCCTCTGTCCCCTGTCCTCTGTTCCCTGTCCTCTGTACTCTGTACTCTGTTCCCTGTCCTCTGTTCCCTGACCCCGTTCCCTGTCCTCTGTTCCCTGTCTTCTGTTCCCTGTACTTTGTCCCCCGTTCCCTGTCCTTCGTTCCCTGTCCTTCATTCCCTGTCCTCTGTTCCCTGTCTTCTGTCCCCTCTCCTGTCCTCTGTCCCCTGTACTCTGTCCCCCGTTCCCTGTCCCTTGTTCCCTGTCCTCTGTTCCCTGTCTTCTGTCCCCTCTCATGTCCTCTGTCCCCTGGCACCTGTCCTCTGTCCTCAGGTCCCATGTCCGACGTGTGAGGAGTGTCATTTTTGAAAGTGTGTCACACAGTTTTCCTGTCTGGCGAAACTACCACCTGCAGTATATCGTCTGTGCTATCATGCAGCTAAGTCTACAGTCTTGTTTGATCCATCATCACCCCTAGCACTGTCTGACTCTGCAGACAGAGGTGACAGAAACAGTGATATTTATGAGTGAGAGGTGACAGACACAGTGATATCTGTGGGTGAGAGATGACAGACACAGTGATATCTATGGGTAAGAGGTGACAGACACAGTGATATCTATGGGTAAGAGGTGACAGACACAGTGATATCGGTGGATGAGAGGTGACAGACACAGTGATATATATGGGTAAGAGGTGACAGACACAGTGATATATATGGGTAAGAGGTGACAGACACAGTGATATCTATGGGTAAGAGGTGACAGACACAGTGATATCGGTGGATGAGAGGTGACAGACACAGTGATATCGGTGGGTGAGAGGTGACAGACACAGTGATATCTGTGGGGGAGAGGTGACAGACAGTGATATATATGGTTGAGAGGTGACAGACACAGTGATATCTGTGGGTGAGAGGTGACAGACACAGTGATATCTATGGGTAAGAGGTGACAGACACAGTGATATCGGTGGGTGAGAGGTGACAGACACAGTGATATCTGTGGGTGAGAGGTGACAGACACAGTGATATATATGGGTGAGAGGTGACAGACACAGTGATATCTGTGGGTGAGAGGTGACAGACACAGTGATATCGATGGGTGAGAGGTGACAGACACAGTGATATATATGGGTGAGAGGTGACAGACACAGTGATATATATGGGTGAGAGGTGACAGACAGTGATATATATGGGTGAGAGGTGACAGACACAGTGATATATATGGGTGAGAGGTGACAGACACAGTGATATATATGGGTGAGAGGTGACAGATACAGTGATATCTATGGGTGACAGAAGTAGGCACAGTGGAGCAGCCTGACTGACTGTCAGGGAGGGAGCCATTTATGACACAGAAAAAGAAGAATACAAGGCTATCCATTCCTCTCATGGTCACCACTGAAACTTACAATCCTTTAACTCTTCTCTACTATACTACACCTTGTCCTGAGCCTGTTATACACCATAAGAGACTACTACAGACATGTCTCAGAGAAAATCGTCACCGTGTCTAAAGGCCCACATAGATTGTACCATTTTAGCCATCCCAGACAAAATGTCCACGTCGTGGGCAAATTCTTAGGTCGTAAACGATTTTCTGATATCTTGGCTCGTTCTATGTGACAGGCTCTAGGTCTGCTGATTATGTACCACTATGTGCGGTCGTAGGCTCTGAGAAAGTTCTGGCAGTGTCAGAAATTAGCTTTAATCATGTATTGTGTCTGGTGTCACGAGCTGATCCTGGTGACTGACCAATAGGAACACAGCTAGCTCTGAGTATGCATACAATAATATGAATAATGTGAATAGTCAGATTAATATAATAGTTTGATTTAAGAGTTTACATGCTTGGCAAGAAGAACGATTTCCCAAATAATATTGTTTACACATCTGAAATCAGGCAACTTTTGGGGATTTTGATAAATGCCCAAAATCGCAAATCCAAATAAACGTTCTACCACAACAACCAGGTTTGGAAGCCGATTTGATTCTGATTTCAAACATATACAGTTTGTACGTGAAACTTATTAAGATGTAAACTTTCAGTTTTTCCGAACTCACTTCACTCGTACATAAGCACAGAGGAAGGCTTGCGCTGCTAGTGCTAGCACATGCGCAGATCAAATACACCGCTGTAGATGACGTAACCTAACATGCTGACCACACTGCTCGCGCTGCAAAATAAATGTACACATACATGTTATTCAATCATTTCATCCAAACTGCTGGTGTGCGTCAACGAGCGTAGCTAGGCACTAAAATAGAACTTGGTTCTATTTCTGACACTTGACGCGCTGCAAGTCCCACCTCTCCTTTCTCCTCATTGGTTTTTAGGACCATATACCCAAGTGGGTGATTGAAAGATGAACTGAGGTCCACACTCCTGTCCAGTTGGTGGTGGTAAGGCACCTTAAAGTTGGAGTAGAGGACCTTGTGCATTTCAGGTAAAATAACAACCCAATGTTTATATCCCAGGACAAATGAGCTAGCAACAGCAAGCTAGCTAGCTAAACTGCCATGAATGTTTCATGTGTTTCGACCTGTCCCCATATTAATATAGTTGGTTCAGAGTTCATTTTGATATTTCAACCTGCGTGTCCTGATCACGTCTGGTGTGGATGTACAAAATCAACATGTGTGCAATGGAGCACGCGGACGCACACGCCTGGTCTAGTCAGCATGTAAATCAACGAAGCATACGTCGGCTGACAGAGCCTCACAAGCCAATCGCAGAATGTGACAACAGAACTGAAGCAAATCGTACAATCTGGCCAGGTTGATATCAAGATTTTAATTTGATAACATTGCACAGTGTGACATGTAATAATAGTAAAAGAGTGAATCTGATGTACAGTGTGGGAAGGCCTTGAGGCGGCACGTGTGAATGCTACATTGTCAGACTATGAACGGTGCCAAATCAGGCTCTACATCTCTCCTTGATTTGCCGAACCACACCAGACTGGAGGCTTCATCTGTTTAGCAAACAGTATGCCTAAACCAGCTGCCACAGTGAGAGGGGGAGGAGGAGGGTGGCAGTGCCAACCTGAAGTGCCAACCAGCTGTCCTGTGACTGTGAGACTATGGAGCAGGCCTGGGTTCAAAATGTATTTGAAATCTTTCAAGTACTTTATCCGTCCTTGTTGGAACTTCCCTGGCGCAATGGAACCAATGAATAGTCCCAAAAGTGCACAACCTATCCATCTGGCATTCCAGGCAGGCTCAAGACAAACACTCAAAGTATGTGAAAGATTACAATTCCTATTTGAACCCAGTTGGGTCTGCTATGGAGATGATGTGTCAGACTGGAGACGGGAGACCCTGGCACAGCCACAACGGTCTCCTCTGGTAGCCAATCCTGTTAACTGTAAAAGCTGTTCGTAATAAGCTGTGATAAATCAATAACAACACTAACAGTAATGTCAGCGTTGAAGAAAACCACTACAGCGCACGCCATTGGATCCAATTTTACCATCAAAGAGCCGAAGCGGGCTACAAGGCAAGCTTTTTGGCAAAAGCATGTGCATCCATCTTAAATGAAAACTAGCAATGAATTAACTGGTAGATTTAGTGTTTAACATTCTAGTTTTCTTTTCTTGTTAATGATCTCTTTACATGGCTAAGGTCCAATTGAAATTCAATTAGCTTTGGCTTTCATCTTAGTAAGCACATACAGTAGCTCCCACAAAGCAATAAGGCAAATTCAGTTAGATAAACGCTTAATTACTGTAATGACTGAATCCCATTGATGATCCAATGAATGATGGGTCTCCCCACAGGCCCTGCATCTTCAGCTTCACCTTTACCTTCACCTGCTCACTAACCTCTTCTTGATGAGGTCCAGGGCAGAGCCGATGAACCCATCCTTCATCTTGTAGATCTTGGCTCCATAGCTGGAGAGGTCAGTCCTGTCCAAGAGCAGGGCTGGGCAGCAGCTGGAGGGGCCCTCTGCATTCTCCCTGTGTGGAGGAGGGAAGGGGACCTGGGAGGCCCGAGGCACACTGAGCCCCACATTAGGCCTTCTGTCCTGGGCCTGGGTATGATACATGGTCCCCTTCCCCTGGGTCTTACTGGAGGGCTGGAGGGGAGAGCGGGGAGTAGGGCCTGTGCATATAGCTTTGTTAGAGACTGTGGTCTGAATGTTGGCTTTTAGCTGGGGAATAGGGCCAGTGAAGATGGGAGAGGATGAGTGCAAAGTGCTGGCTGTGGGAGTCTCTCCACTGCCTCTCCTCTCCCCGCTCCCCCTCTCCTCCCTTTCTTCACTGCCCCTCCTCTCCTCGCTCCCCCCTCTCCTCACTCTCTCCACTGCCTCTCCTCTCCCCGCTCCCCCTCTCTCCACTGCCCTCCTCCTCCCCCACTCCCCCTCTCCTCCCTTTCTTCACTGCCCCTCCTCTCCTTACTCCCCCTCTCCTTCCTCTCTCCACTGCCTCTCCTCTCCCCGATCCCCCTCTCCTCCCTTTCTTCACTGCCCCTCCTCTCCTCGCTCCCCCTCTCCTCCCTCTCTCCACTGCCTCTCCTCTCCCTGATCCCCCTCTCCTTTCTCTCTCCACTGCCTCTCCTCTCCCCGCTCCCCCTCTCCTCCCTCTCTTCACTGCCCCTCCTCTCCTCGCTCTCCCTCTCCTCCTCCTGAGAGGCCTGAGAGTCTCGCCGTCCCAATGGAGCTGTCTGAGTCTTACAGTCTCTGCCTGTCCCTGGGCTCTGGCTGCCTGTCCCTGGGCTCTGGCTGCCTGTCCCTGGGCTCTGGCTGCCTGTCCCTGGGCTCTGGCTGCCTGTCCCTGGGCTCTGGCTGCCTGTCCCTGGGCTCTGGCTGCCTGTACCAGTCTCTGGCGGTTGGTCTATAGTTGTTACTGTAGTAGCATTACTCCTGCTCTCTGTCTGTCCACTCTCTCCCTCTCTCTGTCTCATCCTCTTAAACTCCTTGAAGGTAGGGATGTGCAGGCGGCCCATAGGGGGCCTCTTACGCTCGGCTATGAGCTCAGCATTACTTCCAGTGACAGAGATGGACTCGGTGGTGAAGGACATGGCCATGTCTGGGGTTTGAGGGGTCTCCAGGGAGGCATGGAGGGCCAGGTTTGGGGTGCTGTTCTGCCGGCGGAGCTGAAGGCGTCTCAGAACCTCCTGCTTGATTTCCTCAGGGCTGGTGAGGTGCCGGACATACAGGGGTCTCCCAACGTACCTCTGGTGGGGGGATGAGTCCCTCTCTGAACACCCCCTCAGGATGGGAGTGGTACTGCCTGGGGTTACCTGAGGTCGAAGAGGCTTCAGGGGTTCTGCTGCCGATCTGGCGCTTTGGAGGCGGAGCTTCTCCCTTAGCCCTTTCCTGCCATTGGTGGTAGTGTTCACCCCCCAGTCATCTGCGCCGGGGAACAGCCACTGGGGGAAGAGGGGCAGCTCCTTCCTCCCCAACCCTCCCAGACCCCTCCCCAGGCGGGGGTGGGGGTAGAACGCCAGGCTCTCAGGACCGTAGCCCTGGGGCCCTGTCCCCTCCGAGGGCCCATCGTACCAGTGGCTGGTGGCAGTGCAGCGGAAGATGAACCCACTGTCCACACTGCCCCTGTAGGGGGCACAATAAGGGGAACAGTAGAGGCCTGGTTCAGACACAGAATTACTCCAGTTCAAGTTCTCCATGCTGCGGTAGAGTCTAGTTCCACAGCCTTGGTTCATGTTCCAACAGGGCCCTGGGTCCAGCCCCAGGCCTGACCCTGACCCTAACTCCATCCCAGAGTCAGGACCCCTGGGTGGGTGCTGCACACTGTTGGTGGAGCAGTACCGGAGCCCCAGGTTAGTGAGTAATGCACTGCTGTTAGACCGTGGTATGAAGGGGCACTGGCCAGGGAAGGGCGGGTAGGGGGGTACGCTGTGGCCTCTGAAGCCAGAGAGGGGTTGGGGCAGGGGGAAGTCAGTGAGGCTGAGGCAGGGCTCCAGATCCATGGTGAGGCCAGTGGTGCAGGTGTAGCCCACGAGGCCGTGGCCTTGGCCGGGGGAGCAGCCCGCTGGGGGGTAGTCACATGGTGGAGGGGCCTTCACGTCCGGCATGGCTGCAGTATGAGCCACCATAATTCAGAGAGAGGCTCCGGGAAACTGGCCCTAAAGGACAGAGATGAGAAACACAGGGGAATGAGCTGGGAGATAGAGCACTGTCTGCAAACAAACGCACACACGCTTACGCACACAGACACAGACACACACAGACACACACACTGTCACAGTGCATCTATACATTAGCAGAACTAAAACATTTCAGGAATTGAATTTGAAGGACAAACACGTTTGTTGAGGGTTGTTGAGATAATCCTGCAAATGACAAATCCATTCCATACAGTACATAAAGTACATACAGTACATACTGTACCTTCAGTATATACAGCACATACAGTACAAACTGTACATAAAGTACATACAGTACACAGAGTACATACAGTACACACAGTACATACAGTACACACAGTACATGTCATGAATGAGATTAGCATTCTTTTAGATTACATTTTGATTTTAGCTCCATGGTTGAGCTTCTATGAGATGTTGATACTGTGGTTTTAGCCATGTGACAATCAACCATCAAAGAAAATATGACAATAGGACAATTATACTAGGACAATTACACTAGGACAATATGACACTAGGACAATATGACACTAGGACAATTATACTAGGACAATATGACACTAGGACAATTACACTAGGACAATATGATACTAGGACAATATGACACTAGGACAATATGACACTAGGACAATTATACTAGCACAATATGACACTAGGACAATTACACTCGGACAATATGACACTAGGACAATATGACACTAGGACAATATGACAGTAGGACAATTACACTAGGACAATATGACACCAGGACAATTACACTAGGACAATATGACACTAGGACAATTACACAAGGACAATATGACACTAGGCCAATATGACACTAGGACAATATGACACTAGGACAATATGACACTAGGACAATTACACTAGGACAATATGACACTAGGACAATTACACTAGGACAATATGACACTAGGACAATTACACGAGGACAATATGACACTAGGACAATTACACTAGGACAATATGACACTAGGACAATTACACTAGGACAATATGACACTAGGACAATTACACTAGGACAATATGACACTAGGACAATATGACACTAGGACAATTATACTAGCACAATATGACACTAGGACAATTACACTAGGACAATATGACACTAGGACAATTATACTAGCACAATATGACACTAGGACAATTACACTCGGACAATATGACACTAGGACAATATGACACTAGGACAATATGACACTAGGACAATTACACTAGGACAATATGACACCAGGACAATATGACACTAGGACAATATGACACTAGGACAATTACACTAGGACAATATGACACTAGGACAATATGACACTAGGACAATATGACACTAGGACAATATGACACTAGGACAATAGGACAAGGACACTATGATACTAGGACAATATGACACTAGGACAATATGACACTAGGACAATATGACACTAGGACAATTATGACACTAGGACAATATGACACTAGGACAATATGACACTAGGACAATTACACTAGGACAATATGACACTAGGACAATATGACACTAGGACAATATGACACTAGGACAATATGACACAAGGACACTATGATACTAGGACAATATGACACTAGGACAATATGACACTAGGACAATTGACACTAGGACAATATGACACTAGGACAATTATACCAGGACAATTATGACACTAGGACAATTATACTAGGACAATTATACTAGGACAATATGACATTAGGACAATATGACACCAGGACAATTATACTAGGACAATTAGGACAATTATACTAGGACAATATGACATTAGGACAATATGACACTAGGATAATTAGGACAATTATACTAGGACAATATGACATTAGGACAATATGACACCAGGACACTAGGACAATTATACTAGGACAATATGACACTAGGACAATTAGACTAGGTCAATTATACTAGGACAATATGACACTTGGACAATATGACACTAGGACAATATGACACTAGGACAATATGACACTTGGACAATATGACACTAGGACAATGTGACACTTGGACAATATGACATTTGGACAATATGACACTAGGACAATATGACACTAGAACAATTATACTAGGACAAAATGACACTAGAACAATTATACTAGGACAATTATACTAGGACAATATGAAATTAGGACAACATGACACTAGAACAATTATACTAAGACAATATGACACTAGGACAATATGACATTAGGACAATATGACACTAGGACAATTATACTAGGACAATATGACATTAGGACAATATGACACTAGGACAATTTTACTAGGTAAATTATTCTAGGTCAATAATACTAGGTCAATTACACTAGGACAATTATAATAGGTCAATTACACTAGGACAATATGACACTAGGACAATTATACTAGGACAATATGACACTAGGACAATATGACACTAGGACAATATGACACTTGGACAATATGACACGAGGACAATTATACTTGGGCAATTATACTAGGACAATATGACACTAGGACAATTAGACTGGGTCAATTATACTAAGACAATATGACACTAGGACAATATGACACTAGAACAATTATACTAGGACAATTATACTAGGACAATATGACATTAGGACAATATGACACCAGGACAATTATACTAGGACAATTATACTAGGACAATATGACATTTGGACAATATGACACTGGAACAATTATACTAGGACAATATGACACTAGAACAATTATATAAGACAATTATACTAGGACAATATGACATTAGGACAATATGACACCAGGACAATTATACTAGGACAATTATACTAGGACAATATGACATTAGGACAACATGACACCAGGACAATTATACTAGGACAATTATACTAGGACAATATGACACTAGGACAATTATACTAGGACAATATGACACTAGGACAATTATACTAGGACAATATGACACTAGGACAATATGACACTAGAACAATTATACTAGGACAATATGACACTAGGACAATTATACTAGGTCAATTATACTAGGACAATATGACACTAGGACAATATGACACTTGGACAATATGATACTGGGACAATTATACTAGGACAATATGACACTAGGACAATTAGGACAATTATACTAGCACAATATGACATGAGGACAATATGACACTAGGACAATTATACTAAGACAATATGACATTAGGACAATATGACACTAGGACAATTATACTATGACAATATACTAGGACAATATGACACTAGGACAATTATACTAGGACAATATGACATTTGGACAATATGACACTTGGACAATATGACACTAGGACAATATGACACTTGGACAATATGACATTTAGACAATATGACACTAGGACAATATGACATTAGGACAATATGACACTAGGACAATTATACTAGGACAATATGACATTAGGACAATATGACACTAGGACAATTATACTAGGACAATATGACATTAGGACAATATGACACTAGGACAATTAGGTAAATTACTAGGTCAATAATATAGGTCTACACTAGGACAATTATATAGGTCAATTACACTAGGACAATATGACACTAGGACAATTATACTAGGACAATTATACTAGGACAATATGACATTAGGACAATATGACACTAGGACAATATGACACTAGGACAATATGACATACTAGGACAATATGACACTAGGACAATAGGACAATATTAGGACAATATGACACTGGAACAATTATACTAGGACAATATGACACTAGGACAATATGACTAGGACAATATGACACTAGGACAATTATACTGACAATTATACTAGGACAATATGACATTAGGACAATATGACACTAGGACAATTATACTAGGACAATATGACATTAGGACAATATGACACTAGGACAATTTTAGTAGGTAAATTATTCTAGGTCAATAATACTAGGTCAATTACACTAGGACAATTATAATAGGTCAATTACACTAGGACAATATGACACTAGGACAATTATACTAGGACAATATGACACTAGGACAATTATACTAGGACAATATGACATTAGGACAATATGACACGAGGACAATTATACTTGGACAATTATACTAGGACAATATGACACTGACATTAGAGGACAATTATACTAAGACAATATGACACTAGGACAATATGACACTAGAACAATTATACTAGGACAATTATACTAGGACAATATGACATTAGGACAATATGACACCAGGACAATTATACTAGGACAATTATACTAGGACAATGACATTTGGACAATACTTGGACAATATGACACTGGAACAATTATACTAGGACAATATGACACTAGAACAATTATACTAAGACAATATGACACTAGGACAATATGACACTAGGACAAAATGACACTAGGACAATTATACTAGGACAATATGACATTAGGACAACATGACACCAGGACAATTATACTAGGACAATTATACTAGGACAATATGACACTAGGACAATTATACTAGGACAATATGACACTAGGACAATTATACTAGGACAATATGACACTAGAACAATTATACTAGGACAATATGACACTAGGACAATTATACTAGGTCAATTATACTGGGACAATATGACACTAGGACAATATGACACTTGGACAATTACCGGTATACTGGGACAATTATACTAGGACAATATGACACTAGGACAATTATACTAGGACAATTATACTAGCACAATATGACATGAGGACAATATGACACTAGGACAATTATACTAAGACAATATGACATTAGGACAATATGACACTAGGACAATTATACTAGGACAATATGACATTAGGACAATATAACACTTGGACAATATGACACTAGGACAATATGACACTTGGACAATATGACATTTAGACAATATGACACTAGGACAATAGGACAATATGACACTAGGACAATATGACACTGGAACAATTATACTAGGACAATATGACACTAGGACAATATGACATTAGGACAATATGACACTAGGACAATTATACTAGGACAATATGACATTAGGACAATATGACACTAGGACAATTATACTAGGACAATATGACATTAGGACAATATGACACTAGGACAATTTTACTAGGTAAATTACTAGGTCAATAATACTAGGACACTAGGACAATTATAATAGGTCAATTACACTAGGACAATATGACACTAGGACAATTATACTAGGACAATATGACATTAGGACAATATGACACTTGGACAATATGACACTAGGACAATATGACACTTGGACAATATGACATTTAGACAATATGACACTAGGACAATAGGACAATATGACACTAGGACAATATGACACTGGAACAATTATACTAGGACAATATGACACTAGGACAATATGACATTAGGACAATATGACACTAGGACAATTATACTAGGACAATTATACTAGGACAATATGACATTAGGACAATATGACACTAGGACAATTATACTAGGACAATATGACATTAGGACAATATGACACTAGGACAATTTTACTAGGTAAATTATTCTAGGTCAATAATACTAGGTCAATTACACTAGGACAATTATAATAGGTCAATTACACTAGGACAATATGACACTAGGACAATTATACTAGGACAATATGACACTAGGACAATATGACACTAGGACAATATGACACTTGGACAATATGACATGAGGACAATTATACTTGGGCAATTATACTAGGACAATATGACACTAGGACAATTAGACTGGGTCAATTATACTAAGACAATATGACACTAGGACAATATGACACTAGAACAATTATACTAGGACAATTATACTAGGACAATATGACATTAGGACAATATGACACCAGGACAATTATACTAGGACAATTATACTAGGACAATATGACACTAGGACAATATGACACTAGAACAATTATACTAGGACAATTATACTAGGACAATATGACACTAGGACAATATGACATTTGGACAATATGACACTAGGACAATATGACACTGGAACAATTATACTAGGACAATATGACACTAGAACAATTATACTAAGACAATATGACACTAGGACAATATGACACTAGGACAAAATGACACTAGGACAATTATACTAGGACAATTATACTAGGACAATATGACATTAGGACAATTATACTAGGACAATATGACACTAGGACAATATGACACTAGAACAATTATACTAGGACAATATGACACTAGGACAATTATACTAGGTCAATTATACTGGGACAATATGACACTAGGACAATATGACACTTGGACAATTACCGGTATACTGGGACAATTATACTTGGACAATATGACACTAGGACAATTATACTAGGACAATTATACTAGTACAATATGACATGAGGACAATATGACACTAGGACAATTATACTAAGACAATATGACATTAGGATAATATGACACTAGGACAATTACCGGTATACTATGACAATTATACTAGGACAATATGACACTAGGACAATTATACTAGGACAATATGACATTAGGACAATATGACACTTGGACAATATGACACTAGGACAATATGACACTTGGACAATATGACACTTGGACAATATGACATTTAGACAATATGACACTAGGACAATAGGACAATATGACACTAGGACAATATGACACTGGAACAATTATACTAGGACAATATGACACTCGGACAATATGACATTAGGACAATATGACACTAGGACAATTATACTAGGTAAATTATTCTAGGTCAATAATACTAGGTCAATTACACTAGGACAATTATAATAGGTCAATTACACTAGGACAATATGACACTAGGACAATTATACTAGGACAATATGACACTAGGACAATATGACACAAGGACAATATGACACTTGGACAATATGACACAAGGACAATTATACTTGTGCAATTATACTAGGACAATATGATACTAGGACAATTAGACTGGGTCAATTATACTAAGACAATATGACACTAGGACAATATGACACTAGAACAATTATACTAGGACAATTATACTAGGACAATATGACATTAGGACAATATGACACCATGACAATTATACTAGGACAATTATACTCGGACAATATGACACTAGGACAATATGAAATTTGGACAATATGACACTAGGACAATATGACACTGGAACAATTATACTCGGACAATATGACACTAGAACAATTATACTAAGACAATATGACACTAGGACAATATGACACTAGGACAATATGACACTTGGACAATATGACACTAGGACAATGTGACACTTGGACAATATGACACTAGGACAATATGACACTAGAACAATTATACTAGGACAAAATGACACTAGAACAATTATACTAGGACAATTATACTAGGACAATATGAAATTAGGACAACATGACACTAGAACAATTATACTAAGACAATATGACACTGGAACAATTATACTAGGACAATATGACACTAGAACAATTATACGAAGACAATATGACACGAGGACAAAATGACACTAGGACAATTATACTAGGACAATATGACATTAGGACAATATGACACTAGGACAATTTTACTAGGTAAATTATTCTAGGTCAATAATACTAGGTCAATTACACTAGGACAATTATAATAGGTCAATTACACTAGGACAATATGACACTAGGACAATTATACTAGGACAATATGACACTAGGACAATATGACACAAGGACAATATGACACTTGGACAATATGACACAAGGACAATTATACTTGTGCAATTATACTAGGACAATATGATACTAGGACAATTAGACTGGGTCAATTATACTAAGACAATATGACACTAGGACAATATGACACTAGAACAATTATACTAGGACAATTATACTAGGACAATATGACATTAGGACAATATGACACCATGACAATTATACTAGGACAATTATACTCGGACAATATGACACTAGGACAATATGAAATTTGGACAATATGACACTAGGACAATATGACACTGGAACAATTATACTCGGACAATATGACACTAGAACAATTATACTAAGACAATATGACACTAGGACAATATGACACTAGGACAATATGACACTTGGACAATATGACACTAGGACAATGTGACACTTGGACAATATGACACTAGGACAATATGACACTAGAACAATTATACTAGGACAAAATGACACTAGAACAATTATACTAGGACAATTATACTAGGACAATATGAAATTAGGACAACATGACACTAGAACAATTATACTAAGACAATATGACACTGGAACAATTATACTAGGACAATATGACACTAGAACAATTATACGAAGACAATATGACACGAGGACAAAATGACACTAGGACAAGTATACTAGGACAATTATACTAGGACAATATGACATTAGGACAATATGACACTAGGACAATATGACACTAGGACAATATGACACTTGGACAATATGACACTAGGACAATGTGACACTTGGACAATATGACACTAGGACAATATGACACTAGAACAATTATACTAGGACAATTATACTAGGACAATATGACATTAGGACAATTATACAAGGACAATATGACACTAGGACAATATGACACTAGGACAATTATACTAGGACAATATGACACTAGAACAATTATACTAAGACAATATGACACTAGGACAATATGACACTAGGACAATTATACTAGGACAATTATACTAGGACAATTATACTAGGACAATATGAAATTAGGACAACATGACACTAGAACAATTATACTAAGACAATATGACACTAGAACAATTATACTAGGACAATTATACTAGGACAATATGAAATTAGGACAACATGACACTAGAACAATTATACTAAGACAATATGACACTAGGACAATTATACTAGGACAATTATACTAGGACAATATGACATTAGGACAATATGACACCAGGACAATTATACTAGGACAATATGAAACTAAGACAATATAACACTAGGACAATATGACACTAGGACAATTATACTAGGACAATTATACTCGGGCAATATGACATTAGGACAATATGACACTTGGACAATATGACACTAGGACAATATGACACTTGGACAATATGACATTTAGACAATATGACACTAGGACAATAGGACAATATGACACTCGGACAATATGACACTGGAACAATTATACTAGGACAATATGACACTAGGACAATATGACATTAGGACAATTATACTAGCACAATATGACACTAGGACAATTACACTAGGACAATATGACACTAGGACAATTATACTAGCACAATATGACACTAGGACAATTACACTCGGACAATATGACACTAGGACAATATGACACTAGGACAATATGACAGTAGGACAATTACACTAGGACAATATGACACCAGGACAATTACACTAGGACAATATGACACTAGGACAATTACACTAGGACAATATGACACTAGGCCAATATGACACTAGGACAATATGACACTAGGACAATATGACACTAGGACAATATGACACAAGGACACTATGATACTAGGACAATATGACACTAGGACAATATGACACTAGGACAATATGACACTAGGACATTATGACACTAGGACAATATGACACTAGGACAATATGACACTAGGACAATTACACTAGGACAATATGACACTAGGACAATATGACACTAGGACAATATGACACTAGGACAATATGACACAAGGACACTATGATACTAGGACAATATGACACTAGGACAATATGACACTAGGACAATATGACACTAGGACAATATGACACTAGGACAATTATACTAGGACAATATGACACTAGGACAATTATACTAGGACAATTATACTAGGACAATATGACATTAGGACAATATGACACCAGGACAATTATACTAGGACAATTATACGAATATTATACTAGACAATATGACATTAGGACAATATGACACTAGGACAATTATACTAGGACAATTATACTAGGACAATATGACATTAGGACAATATGACACCAGGACAATTATACTTGGACAATTATACGAGGACAATATGACACTAGGACAATTAGACTAGGTCAATTATACTAGGACAATATGACACTTGGACAATATGACACTAGGACAATATGACACTAGGACAATATGACACTTGGACAATATGACACTAGGACAATGTGACACTTGGACAATATGACATTTGGACAATATGACACTAGGACAATATGACACTAGAACAATTATACTAGGACAAAATGACACTAGAACAATTATACTAGGACAATTATACTAGGACAATATGAAATTAGGACAACATGACACTAGAACAATTATACTAAGACAATATGACACTAGGACAATATGACATTAGGACAATATGACACTAGGACAATTATACTAGGACAATATGACATTAGGACAATATGACACTAGGACAATTTTACTAGGTAAATTATTCTAGGTCAATAATACTAGGTCAATTACACTAGGACAATTATAATAGGTCAATTACACGAGGACAATATGACACTAGGACAATTATACTAGGACAATATGACACTAGGACAATATGACACTAGGACAATATGACACTTGGACAATATGACACGAGGACAATTATACTTGGGCAATTATACTAGGACAATATGACACTAGGACAATTAGACTGGGTCAATTATACTAAGACAATATGACACTAGGACAATATGACACTAGAACAATTATACTAGGACAATTATACTAGGACAATATGACATTAGGACAATATGACACCAGGACAATTATACTAGGACAATTATACTAGGACAATATGACATTTGGACAATATGACACTGGAACAATTATACTAGGACAATATGACACTAGAACAATTATACTAAGACAATTATACTAGGACAATATGACATTAGGACAACATGACACCAGGACAATTATACTAGGACAATTATACTAGGACAATATGACATTAGGACAACATGACACCAGGACAATTATACTAGGACAATTATACTAGGACAATATGACACTAGGACAATTATACTAGGACAATATGACACGAGGACAATTATACTAGGACAATATGACACTAGGACAATATGACACTAGAACAATTATACTAGGACAATATGACACTAGGACAATTATACTAGGTCAATTATACTGGGACAATATGACACTAGGACAATATGACACTTGGACAATTACCGGTATACTGGGACAATTATACTAGGACAATATGACACTAGGACAATTATACTAGGACAATTATACTAGCACAATATGACATGAGGACAATATGACACTAGGACAATTATACTAAGACAATATGACATTAGGACAATATGACACTAGGACAATTACCGGTATACTATGACAATTATACTAGGACAATATGACACTAGGACAATTATACTAGGACAATATGACATTTGGACAATATGACACTTGGACAATATGACACTAGGACAATATGACACTTGGACAATATGACATTTAGACAATATGACACTAGGACAATATGACACTGGAACAATTATACTAGGACAATATGACACTAGGACAATATGACATTAGGACAATATGACACTAGGACAATTATACTAGGACAATATGACATTAGGACAATATGACACTAGGACAATTATACTAGGACAATATGACATTAGGACAATATGACACTAGGACAATTATACTAGGTAAATTATACTAGGTCAATAATACTAGGTCAATTACACTAGGACAATTATACTAGGTCAATTACACTAGGACAATATGACACTAGGACAATTATACTAGGACAATTATACTCGGGCAATATGACATTAGGACAATATGACACTTGGACAATATGACACTAGGACAATATGACACTTGGACAATATGACATTTAGACAATATGACACTAGGACAATAGGACAATATGACACTAGGACAATATGACACTGGAACAATTATACTAGGACAATATGACACTAGGACAATATGACATTAGGACAATATGACACTAGGACAATTATACTAGGACAATTATACTAGGACAATATGACATTAGGACAATATGACACTAGGACAATTATACTAGGACAATATGACACTAGGACAATTTTACTAGGTAAATTATTCTAGGTCAATAATACTAGGTCAATTACACTAGGACAATTATAATAGGTCAATTACACTAGGACAATATGACACTAGGACAATTATACTAGGACAATATGACACTAGGACAATATGACACTAGGACAATATGACACTTGGACAATATGACACGAGGACAATTATACTTGGGCAATTATACTAGGACAATATGACACTAGGACAATTAGACTGGGTCAATTATACTAAGACAATATGACACTAGGACAATATGACACTAGAACAATTATACTAGGACAATTATACTAGGACAATATGACATTAGGACAATATGACACCAGGACAATTATACTAGGACAATTATACTAGGACAATATGACATTTGGACAATATGACACTAGGACAATATGACACTGGAACAATTATACTAGGACAATATGACACTAGAACAATTATACTAAGACAATTATACTAGGACAATATGACATTAGGACAACATGACACCAGGACAATTATACTAGGACAATTATACTAGGACAATATGACATTAGGACAACATGACACCAGGACAATTATACTAGGACAATTATACTAGGACAATATGACACTAGGACAATTATACTAGGACAATATGACACTAGGACAATTATACTAGGACAATATGACACTAGGACAATATGACACTAGAACAATTATACTAGGACAATATGACACTAGGACAATTATACTAGGTCAATTATACTGGGACAATATGACACTAGGACAATATGACATGGACAATTACGGTATAGGACAATTATACTAGGACAATATGACACTAGGACAATTATACTAGGACAATTATACTAGCACAATATGACATGAGGACAATATGACACTAGGACAATTATACTAAGACAATATGACATTAGGACAATATGACACTAGGACAATTACCGGTATACTATGACAATTATACTAGGACAATATGACACTAGGACAATTATACTAGGACAATATGACATTAGGACAATATAACACTTGGACAATATGACACTAGGACAATATGACACTTGGACAATATGACATTTAGACAATATGACACTAGGACAATAGGACAATATGACACTAGGACAATATGACACTGGAACAATTATACTAGGACAATATGACACTAGGACAATATGACATTAGGACAATATGACACTAGGACAATTATACTAGGACAATTATACTAGGACAATATGACATTAGGACAATATGACACCAGGACAATTATACTTGGACAATTATACGAGGACAATATGACACTAGGACAATTAGACTAGGTCAATTATACTAGGACAATATGACACTTGGACAATATGACACTAGGACAATATGACACTAGGACAATATGACACTTGGACAATATGACACTAGGACAATGTGACACTTGGACAATATGACATTTGGACAATATGACACTAGGACAATATGACACTAGAACAATTATACTAGGACAATATGACACTAGAACAATTATACTAGGACAATTATACTAGGACAATATGACATTAGGACAACATGACACTAGAACAATTATACTAGGACAATATGACACTAGGACAATATGACATTAGGACAATATGACACTAGGACAATTATACTAGGACAATATGACATTAGGACAATATGACACTAGGACAATTTTACTAGGAAATTATTCTAGGTCAATAATACTAGGTCAATTACACTAGGACAATTATAATAGGTCAATTACTAGGACAATATGACACTAGGACAATTATAC
Organism: Oncorhynchus tshawytscha; assembly: GCF_018296145.1. Classification (NCBI taxonomy): domain Eukaryota; kingdom Metazoa; phylum Chordata; class Actinopteri; order Salmoniformes; family Salmonidae; genus Oncorhynchus; species Oncorhynchus tshawytscha. The sequence goes on from NC_056454.1 coordinate 37,337,460, forward strand.
TAGGACAATATGACACTAGGACAATATGACACTAGGACAATATGACACTTGGACAATATGACACGAGGACAATTATACTTGGGCAATTATACTAGGACAATATGACACTAGGACAATTAGACTGGGACATTATACTAAGACAATATGACACTAGGACAATATGACACTAGAACAATTATACTAGGACAATTATACTAGGACAATATGACATTAGGACAATATGACACCAGGACAATTATACTAGGACAATTATACTAGGACAATATGACATTTGGACAATATGACACTAGGACAATATGACACTGGAACAATTATACTAGGACAATATGACACTAGAACAATTATACTAAGACAATTATACTAGGACAATATGACATTAGGACAACATGACACCAGGACAATTATACTAGGACAATTATACTAGGACAATATGACATTAGGACAACATGACACCAGGACAATTATACTAGGACAATTATACTAGGACAATATGACACTAGGACAATTATACTAGGACAATATGACACTAGGACAATTATACTAGGACAATATGACACTAGGACAATATGACACTAGAACAATTATACTAGGACAATATGACACTAGGACAATTATACTAGGTCAATTATACTGGGACAATATGACACTAGGACAATATGACACTTGGACAATTACCGGTATACTGGGACAATTATACTAGGACAATATGACACTAGGACAATTATACTAGGACAATTATACTAGGACAATATGACATTAGGACAATATGACACCAGGACAATTATACTAGGAAAATATGAAACTAAGACAATATGACACTAGGACAATATGACACTAGGACAATTATACTAGGACAATATGACATTAGGACAATATAACACTTGGACAATATGACACTAGGACAATATGACACTTGGACAATATGGACAATATGACACTAGGACAATAGGACAATATGACACTAGGACAATATGACACTGGAACAATTATACTAGGACAATATGACACTAGGACAATATGACATTAGGACAATATGACACTAGGACAATTATACTAGGACAATATGACATTAGGACAATATGACACTAGGACAATTATACTAGGACAATATGACATTAGGACAATATGACACTAGGACAATTTTACTAGGTAAATTATTCTAGGTCAATAATACTAGGTCAATTACACTAGGACAATTATAATAGGTCAATTACACTAGGACAATATGACACTAGGACAATTATACTAGGACAATTATACTCGGGCAATATGACATTAGGACAATATGACACTTGGACAATATGACACTAGGACAATATGACACTTGGACAATATGACATTTAGACAATATGACACTAGGACAATAGGACAATATGACACTAGGACAATATTGACACTGGAACAATTATACTAGGACAATATGACACTAGGACAATATGACATTAGGACAATATGACACTAGGACAATTATACTAGGACAATTATACTAGGACAATATGACATAGGACAATATGACACTAGGACAATTATACTAGGACAATATGACATTAGGACAATATGACACTAGGACAATTTTACTAGGTAAATTATACTAGGTCAATAATACTAGGTCAATTACACTAGGACAATTATAATAGGTCAATTACACTAGGACAATATGACACTAGGACAATTATACTAGGACAATATGACACTAGGACAATATGACTAGGACAATATGACACTTGGACAATATGACATGAGGACAATTATACTTGGGCAATTATACTAGGACAATATGACACTAGGACAATTAGACAATTATACTAAGACAATATGACACTAGGACAATATGACACTAGAACAATTATACTAGGACAATTATACTAGGACAATATGACATTAGGACAATATGACACCAGGACAATTATACTAGGACAATTATACTAGGACAATATGACATTAGGACAATATGACACCAGGACAATTATACTAGGACAATTATACTCGGACAATATGACACTAGGACAATATGACATTTGGACAATATGACACTGGAACAATTATACTAGGACAATATGACACTAGAACAATTATACTAAGACAATATGACACTAGGACAATATGACACTAGGACAAAATGACACTAGGACAATTATACTAGGACAATTATACTAGGACAATATGACATTAGGACAATTATACTAGGACAATATGACACTAGGACAATATGACACTAGAACAATTATACTAGGACAATATGACACTAGGACAATTATACTAGGTCAATTATACTGGGACAATATGACACTAGGACAATATGACACTTAGGACAATTATGACACTGGGACAATTATACTTGGACAATATGACACTAGGACAATTATACTAGGACAATACTGACAATATGACTAGGACAATATGACACTAGGACAATTATACTAAGACAATATGACATTAGGACAATATGACACTAGGACAATTACCGGTATACTATGACAATTATACTAGGACAATATGACACTAGGACAATTATACTAGGACAATATGACACTAGGACAATATGACACTTGGACAATATGACACTAGGACAATATGACACTAGGACAATATGACACTAGGACAATATGACATTTAGACAATATGACACTAGGACAATAGGACAATATGACACTAGGACAATATGACACTGGAACATTATACTAGGACAATATGACACTAGGACAATATGACATTAGGACAATATGACACTAGGACAATTATACTAGGACAATATGACATTAGGACAATATGACACTAGGACAATTATACTAGGACAATATGACATTAGGACAATATGACACTAGGACAATTTTACTAGGTACAATTATTCTAGGTCAATAATACTAGGTCAATTACACTAGGACAATTATACTAGGTCAATTACACTAGGACAATATGACACTAGGACAATTATACTAGGACAATATGACACTAGGACAATATGACACTAGGACAATATGACACTTGGACAATATGACACAAGGACAATTATACTTGTGCAATTATACTAGGACAATATGATACTAGGACAATTACACTAGGTCAATTATACTAAGACAATATGACACTAGGACAATATGACACTAGAACAATTATACTAGGACAATTATACTAGGACAATATGACATTAGGACAATATGACACCAGGACAATTATACTAGGACAATTATACTCGGACAATATGACACTAGGACAATATGACATTTGGACAATATGACACTGGAACAATTATACTAGGACAATATGACACTAGAACAATTATACTAAGACAATATGACACTAGGACAATATGACACTAGGACAAAATGACATTTAGACAATATGACACTAGGACAATGTGACACTTGGACAATATGACACTAGGACAATATGACTAGGACAATTATACTAGGACAAAATGACACTAGAACAATTATACTAGGACAATTATACTAGGACAATGTGACACTAGGACAATATGACACTGGAACAATTATATTAGGACAATATGACACTAGAACAATTATACTAGGACAATATGACACTAGAACAATTATACTAAGACAATATGACACTAGGACAATATGACACTAGGACAATATGACACTAGGACAAGTATACTAGGACAATTATACTAGGACAATATGACATTAGGACAATATGACACTAGGACAATATGACACTAGGACAATATGACATTAGGACAATATGACACTAGGACAATTATACTAGGACAATTATACTAGGACAATATGACATGAGGACAATATGACACTAGGACAATTATACTAGGACAATATGACATTAGGACAATATGACACTAGGACAATTTTACTAGGTAAATTATTCTAGGTCAATAATACTAGGTCAATTACACTAGGACAATTATAATAGGTCAATTACACTAGGACAATATGACACTAGGACAATTATACTAGGACAATATGACACTAGGACAATATGACACTAGGACAATATGACACTTGGACAATATGACATGAGGACAATTATACTTGGGCAATTATACTAGGACAATATGACACTAGGACAATTAGACTGGGTCAATTATACTAAGACAATATGACACTAGGACAATATGACACTAGAACAATTATACTAGGACAATTATACTAGGACAATATGACATTAGGACAATGACACCAGGACAATTATACTAGGACAATTATACTAGGACAATATGACACTAGGACAATATGACACTAGAACAATTATACTAGGACAATTATACTAGGACAATATGACACTAGGACAATATGACATTTGGACAATATGACACTAGGACAATATGACACTGGAACAATTATACTAGGACAATATGACACTAGAACAATTATACTAAGACAATATGACACTAGGACAATATGACACTAGGACAAAATGACACTAGGACAATTATACTAGGACAATTATATTAGGACAATATGACATTAGGACAATTATACTTGGACAATATGACACTAGGACAATATGACACTAGAACAATTATACTAGGACAATATGACACTAGGACAATTATACTAGGTCAATTATACTGGGACAATATGACACTAGGACAATATGACACTTGGACAATTACCGGTATACTGGGACAATTATACTAGGACAATATGACACTAGGACAATTATACTAGGACAATTATACTAGTACAATATGACATGAGGACAATATGACACTAGGACAATTATACTAAGACAATATGACATTAGGATAATATGACACTAGGACAATTACCGGTATACTATGACAATTATACTAGGACAATATGACACTAGGACAATTATACTAGGACAATATGACATTAGGACAATATGACACTTGGACAATATGACACTAGGACAATATGACACTTGGACAATATGACACTTGGACAATATGACATTTAGACAATATGACACTAGGACAATAGGACAATATGACACTAGGACAATATGACACTGGAACAATTATACTAGGACAATATGACACTCGGACAATATGACATTAGGACAATATGACACTAGGACAATTATACTAGGACAATATGACATTAGGACAATATGACACTAGGACAATTATACTAGGACAATATGACATTAGGACAATATGACACTAGGACAATTTTACTAGGTAAATTATTCTAGGTCAATAATACTAGGTCAATTACACTAGGACAATTATAATAGGTCAATTACACTAGGACAATATGACACTAGGACAATTATACTAGGACAATATGACACTAGGACAATATGACACTAGGACAATATGACACTTGGACAATATGACACAAGGACAATTATACTAGGACAATTATACTAGGACAATATGATACTAGGACAATTATGACAATTATACTAAGACAATATGACACTAGGACAATATGAGAACAATTATACTAGGACAATTATACTAGGACAATATGACATTAGGACAATATGACACCAGGACAATTATACTAGGACAATTATACTAGGACAATATGACACTAGGACAATATACTTTGGACAATATGACACTAGGACAATATGACACTGGAACAATTATACTAGGACAATATGACACTAGAACAATTATACTAAGACAATATGACACTAGGACAATATGACACTAGGACAATATGACACTTGGACAATATGACACTAGGACAATGTGACACTTGGACAATATGACACTAGGACAATATGACACTAGAACAATTATACTAGGACAAAATGACACTAGAACAATTATACTAGGACAATTATACTAGGACAATATGAAATTAGGACAACATGACACTAGAACAATTATACTAAGACAATATGACACTGGAACAATTATACTAGGACAATATGACACTAGAACAATTATACTAAGACAATATGACACTAGGACAATATGACACTAGGACAAAATGACACTAGGACAAGTATACTAGGACAATTATACTAGGACAATATGACATTAGGACAATATGACACTAGGACAATATGACACTAGGACAATATGACACTAGGACAATATGACACTAGGACAATATGACACTAGGACAATATGACACTAGGACAATATGACACTAGAACAATTATACTAGGACAATTATACTAGGACAATATGACATTAGGACAATTATACAAGGACAATATGACACTAGGACAATATGACACTAGGACAATTATACTAGGACAATATGACACTAGAACAATTATACTAAGACAATATGACACTAGGACAATATGACACTAGGACAATTATACTAGGACAATTATACTAGGACAATATGACATTAGGACAATTATACTAGGACAATATGACACTAGGACAATTATACTAGGACAATATGACACTAGAACAATTATACTAGGACAATTATACTAGGACAATATGAAATTAGGACAACATGACACTAGAACAATTATACTAAGACAATATGACACTAGAACAATTATACTAGGACAATTATACTAGGACAATATGAAATTAGGACAACATGACACTAGAACAATTATACTAAGACAATATGACACTAGGACAATTATACTAGGACAATTATACTAGGACAATATGACATTAGGACAATATGACACCAGGACAATTATACTAGGACAATATGAAACTAAGACAATATGACACTAGGACAATATGACACTAGGACAATTATACTAGGACAATTATACTCGGGCAATATGACATTAGGACAATATGACACTTGGACAATATGACATTTAGACAATATGACACTAGGACAATAGGACAATATGACACTCGGACAATATGACACTGGAACAATTATACTAGGACAATATGACACTAGGACAATATGACATTAGGACAATATGACACTAGGACAATTATACTAGGACAATATGACATAAGGACAATATGACACTAGGACAATTTTACTAGGTAAATTATTCTAGGTCAATAATACTAGGTCAATTACACTAGGACAATTATAATAGGTCAATTACACTAGGACAATATGACACTAGGACAATTATACTAGGACAATATGACACTAGGACAATATGACACTAGGACAATATGACACTTGGACAATATGACACGAGGACAATTATACTTGGGCAATTATACTAGGACAATATGACACTAGGACAATTAGACTGGGTCAATTATACTAAGACAATATGACACTAGGACAATATGACACTAGAACAATTATACTAGGACAATTATACTAGGACAATATGACATTAGGACAATATGACACTAGGACAATTATACTAGGACAATTATACTAGGACAATATGACACTAGGACAATATGACACTAGAACAATTATACTAGGACAATTATACTAGGACAATATGACACTAGGACAATATGACATTTGGACAATATGACACTAGGACAATATGACACTGGAACAATTATACTAGGACAATATGACACTAGAACAATTATACTAAGACAATATGACACTAGGACAATATGACACTAGGACAAAATGACACTAGGACAATTATACTAGGACAATTATACTAGGACAATATGACATTAGGACAATTATACTAGGACAATATGACACTTGGACAATATGACACAAGGACAATTATACTTGTACAATTATACTAGGACAATATGATACTAGGACAATTAGACTGGGTCAATTATACTAAGACAATATGACACTAGGACAATATGACACTAGAACAATTATACTAGGACAATTATACTAGGACAATATGACATTAGGACAATATGACACTAGGACAATTATACTAGGTCAATTATACTAGGACAATATGACACTAGGACAATATGACACTAGGACAATTACCGGTATACTGGGACAATTATACTAGGACAATATGACACTAGGACAATTATACTAGGACAATTATACTAGTACAATATGACATGAGGACAATATGACACTAGGACAATTATACTAAGACAATATGACATTAGGATAATATGACACTAGGACAATTACCGGTATACTATGACAATTATACTAGGACAATATGACACTAGGACAATTATACTAGGACAATATGACATTAGGACAATATGACACTTGGACAATATGACACTAGGACAATATGACACTTGGACAATATGACATTTAGACAATATGACACTAGGACAATATGACACTAGGACAATATGACACTAGGACAATATGACACTTGGACAATATGACATTTAGACAATATGACACTAGGACAATAGGACAATATGACACTCGGACAATATGACACTGGAACAATTATACTAGGACAATATGACACTAGGACAATATGACATTAGGACAATATGACACTAGGACAATTATACTAGGACAATATGACATAGGACAATATGACACTAGGACAATTTTACTAGGACAATTATTCTAGGTCAATAATACTAGGTCAATTACACTAGGACAATTATACTAGGTCAATTACACTAGGACAATATGACACTAGGACAATTATACTAGGACAATATGACACTAGGACAATATGACACTAGGACAATATGACACTTGGACAATATGACACGAGGACAATTATACTTGGGCAATTATACTAGGACAATATGACACTAGGACAATTAGACTGGGTCAATTATACTAAGACAATATGACACTAGGACAATATGACACTAGAACAATTATACTAGGACAATTATACTAGGACAATATGACATTAGGACAATATGACACCAGGACAATTATACTAGGACAATTATACTCGGACAATATGACACTAGGACAATATGACACTAGAACAATTATACTAGGACAATTATACTAGGACAATATGACACTAGGACAATATGACATTTGGACAATATGACACTAGGACAATATGACACTGGAACAATTATACTAGGACAATATGACACTAGAACAATTATACTAAGACAATATGACACTAGGACAATATGACACTAGGACAAAATGACACTAGGACAATTATACTAGGACAATTATACTAGGACAATATGACATTAGGACAATTATACTAGGACAATATGACACTTGGACAATATGACACAAGGACAATTATACTTGTGCAATTATACTAGGACAATATGATACTAGGACAATTAGACTGGGTCAATTATACTAAGACAATATGACACTAGGACAATATGACACTAGAACAATTATACTAGGACAATTATACTAGGACAATATGACATTAGGACAATATGACACCAGGACAATTATACTAGGTCAATTATACTGGGACAATATGACACTAGGACAATATGACACTTGGACAATTACCGGTATACTGGGACAATTATACTAGGACAATATGACACTAGGACAATTATACTAGGACAATTATACTAGTACAATATGACATGAGGACAATATGACACTAGGACAATTATACTAAGACAATATGACATTAGGATAATATGACACTAGGACAATTACCGGTATACTATGACAATTATACTAGGACAATATGACACTAGGACAATTATACTAGGACAATATGACATTAGGACAATATGACACTTGGACAATATGACACTAGGACAATATGACACTTGGACAATATGACATTTAGACAATATGACACTAGGACAATATGACACTAGGACAATATGACACTGGAACAATTATACTAGGACAATATGACACTAGGACAATATGACATTAGGACAATATGACACTAGGACAATTATACTAGGACAATATGACATTAGGACAATATGACACTAGGACAATTATACTAGGACAATATGACATTAGGACAATATGACACTAGGACAATTTTACTAGGTAAATTATTCTAGGTCAATAATACTAGGTCAATTACACTAGGACAATTATAATAGGTCAATTACACTAGGACAATATGACACTAGGACAATTATACTAGGACAATATGACACTAGGACAATATGACACAAGGACAATATGACACTTGGACAATATGACACAAGGACAATTATACTTGTGCAATTATACTAGGACAATATGATACTAGGACAATTAGACTGGGTCAATTATACTAAGACAATATGACACTAGGACAATATGACACTAGGACAATATGACACTTGGACAATATGACACTAGGACAATGTGACACTTGGACAATATGACACTAGGACAATATGACACTAGAACAATTATACTAGGACAAAATGACACTAGAACAATTATACTAGGACAATTATACTAGGACAATATGAAATTAGGACAACATGACACTAGAACAATTATACTAAGACAATATGACACTAGGACAATATGACACTAGGACAATTATACTAGGACAATTATACTAGGACAATATGACATTAGGACAACATGACACCAGGACAATTATACAAGGACAATATGACACTAGGACAATATGACACTAGGACAATTATACTAGGACAATATGACACGAGAACAATTATACTAGGACAATTATACTAGGACAATATGAAATTAGGACAACATGACACTAGAACAATTATACTAAGACAATATGACACTAGAACAATTATACTAGGACAATTATACTAGGACAATATGAAATTAGGACAACATGACACTAGAACAATTATACTAAGACAATATGACACTAGGACAATTATACTAGGACAATTATACTAGGACAATATGACATTAGGACAATATGACACCAGGACAATTATACTAGGACAATATGAAACTAAGACAATATGACACTAGGACAATATGACACTAGGACAATTATACTAGGACAATTATACTAGGACAATATGACATTAGGACAATATGACACTTGGACAATATGACACTAGGACAATATGACACTTGGACAATATGACATTTAGACAATATGACACTAGGACAATAGGACAATATGACACTAGGACAATATGACACTGGAACAATTATACTAGGACAATATGACACTAGGACAATATGACATTAGGACAATATGACACTAGGACAATTATACTAGGACAATATGACATTAGGACAATATGACACTAGGACAATTTTACTAGGTAAATTATTCTAGGTCAAAAATACTAGGTCAATTACACTAGGACAATTATAATAGGTCAATTACACTAGGACAATATGACACTAGGACAATTATACTAGGACAATATGACACTAGGACAATATGACACTAGGACAATATGACACTTGGACAATATGACACAAGGACAATTATACTTGGGCAATTATACTAGGACAATATGACACTAGGACAATTAGACTGGGTCAATTATACTAAGACAATATGACACTAGGACAATATGACACTAGAACAATTATACTAGGACAATTATACTAGGACAATATGACACCAGGACAATTATACTAGGACAATTATACTCGGACAATATGACACTAGGACAATATGACATTTGGACAATATGACACTAGGACAATATGACACTGGAACAATTATACTAGGACAATATGACACTAGAACAATTATACTAAGACAATATGACACTAGGACAATATGACACTAGGACAAAATTACATTTAGACAATATGACACTAGGACAATAGGACAATATGACACTAGGACAATATGACACTGGAACAATTATACTAGGACAATATGACACTAGGACAATATGACATTAGGACAATATGACACTAGGACAATTATACTAAGACAATATGACACTAGGACAATATGACACTAGGACAAAATGACACTAGGACAATTATACTAGGACAATTATACTAGGACAATATGACATTAGGACAATATGACACTAGGACAATATGACACTAGGACAATATGACACTTGGACAATATGACACTAGGACAATGTGACACTTGGACAATATGACACTAGGACAATATGACACTAGAACAATTATACTAGGACAAAATGACACTAGAACAATTATACTAGGACAATTATACTAGGACAATATGAAATTAGGACAACATGACACTAGAACAATTATACTAAGACAATATGACACTAGGACAATATGACACTAGGACAATTATACTAGGACAATTATACTAGGACAATATGACATTAGGACAATATGACACCAGGACAATTATACTAGGACAATATGACACTAGGACAATTATACTAGGACAATATGAAATTAGGACATGACACTAGAACAATTATACTAAGACAATATGACACTAGGACAATATGACACTAGGACAATTATACTAGGACAATTATACTAGGACAATATGACATTAGGACAATATGACACCAGGACACTAGGACAATATGACACTAGACTTGGACAATTATACTAGGACATGACACTAGGACAATTATACTAGGACAATATGACACTAGGACAATATGACACTAAGACAATATGACACTGGAACAATTATACTAGGACAATATGACACTAGAACAATTATACTAAGACAATATGACACTAGGACAATATGACACTAGGACAAAATGACACTAGGACAATTATACTAGGACAATTATACTAGGACAATATGACATTAGGACAATATGACACTAGGACAATATGACACTAGGACAATATGACACTTGGACAATATGACACTAGGACAATGTGACACTTGGACAATATGACACTAGGACAATATGACACTAGAACAATTATACTAGGACAAAATGACACTAGAACAATTATACTAGGACAATTATACTAGGACAATATGAAATTAGGACAACATGACACTAGAACAATTATACTAAGACAATATGACACTAGGACAATATGACACTAGGACAATTATACTAGGACAATTATACTAGGACAATATGACATTAGGACAATATGACACCAGGACAATTATACTAGGACAATATGACACTAGGACAATATGACACTAGGACAATTATACTAGGACAATATGACACTAGAACAATTATACTAGGACAATTATACTAGGACAATATGAAATTAGGACAATTATGACACTAGAACAATTATACTAAGACAATATGACACTAGGACAATTATACTAGGACAATTATACTAGGACAATATGAAATAGGACAATATGACACTAGAACAATTATACTAGGACAATATGACACTAGGACAATTATACTAGGACAATTATACTAGGACAATATGACATTAGGACAATATGACACCAGGACAATTATACTAGGACAATATGACACTAGACAATATGACACTAGGACAATATGACACTAGGACAATTATACTAGGACAATTATACTAGGACAATATCATTAGGACAATATGACACTAGGACAATATGACACTAGGACAATATGACACTAGGACAATATGACATTTAGACAATATGACACTAGGACAATATGACACTAGGACAATATGACACTAGGACAATTATACTAGGACAATATGACACTAGGACAATATGACATTAGGACAATATGACACTAGGACAATTATACTAGGACAATATGACATTAGGACAATATGACACTAGGACAATTTTACTAGGTAAATTATTCTAGGTCAAAAATACTAGGTCAATTACACTAGGACAATTATAATAGGTCAATTACACTAGGACAATATGACACTAGGACAATTATACTAGGACAATATGACACTAGGACAATATGACACTTGGACAATATGACACGAGGACAATTATACTTGGGCAATTATACTAGGACAATATGACACTAGGACAATATGACACTAGAACAATTATACTAGGACAATTATACTAGGACAATATGACACCAGGACAATTATACTAGGACAATTATACTCGGACAATATGACACTAGGACAATATGACATTTGGACAATATGACACTAGGACAATATGACACTGGAACAATTATACTAGGACAATATGACACTAGAACAATTATACTAAGACAATATGACACTAGGACAATATGACACTAGGACAAAATGACATTTAGACAATATGACACTAGGACAATAGGACAATATGACACTAGGACAATATGACACTGGAACAATTATACTAGGACAATATGACACTAGGACAATATGACATTAGGACAATATGACACTAGGACAATTATACTAGGACAATTATACTAGGACAATATGACATTAGGACAATATGACACTAGGACAATTATACTAGGACAATATGACATTAGGACAATATGACACTAGGACAATTATACTAAGACAATATGACACTGGAACAATTATACTAGGACAATATGACACTAGAACAATTATACTAAGACAATATGACACTAGGACAATATGACACTAGGACAAAATGACACTAGGACAATTATACTAGGACAATTATACTAGGACAATATGACATTAGGACAATATGACACTAGGACAATATGACACTAGGACAATATGACACTAGGACAATATGACACTAGGACAATATGACACTAGGACAATATGACACTAGGACAATATGACACTAGAACAATTATACTAGGACAAAATGACACTAGAACAATTATACTAGGACAATTAACTAGGACAATATGACATTAGGACAATATGACACTAGAACAATTATACTAGGACAATATGACACTAGGACAATATGACACTAGGACAATTGACACTAGGACAATTATACTAGGACAATATGACATTAGGACAATATGACACCAGGACAATTATACTAGGACAATATGACACTAGGACAATTATACTAGGACAATATGAAATTAGGACATGACACTAGAACAATTATACTAAGACAATATGACACTAGGACAATATGACACTAGGACAATTATACTAGGACAATTATACTAGGACAATATGACATTAGGACAATATGACACCAGGACAATTATACTAGGACAATATGACACTAGGACAATATGACACTAGGACAATTATACTAGGACAATATGACACTAGGACAATTATACTAGGACAATATGACACTAGGACAATATGACACTAGGACAATATGACACTAGGACAATATGACACTAGGACAATATGACACTTGGACAATATGACACTAGGACAATATGACACTGGAATAATTATACTAGGACAATATGACACTAGAACAATTATACTAGGACAACATGACATTAGGACAATATGACACTAGGACAATATGACACTAGGACAATTATACTAGGACAATATGACACTAGGACAATATGACACTAGGACAATTATACTAGGACAATTATACTAGGACAATATGACATTAGGACAATATGACACCAGGACAATTATACTAGGACAATATGACACTAGGACAATTATACTAGGACAATATGACACTAGAACAATTATACTAGGACAATTATACTAGGACAATATGAAATTAGGACAACATGACACTAGAACAATTATACTAAGACAATATGACACTAGAACAATTATACTAGGACAATTATACTAGGACAATATGAAATTAGGACATGACACTAGAACAATTATACTAAGACAATATGACACTAGGACAATTATACTAGGACAATTATACTAGGACAATATGACATTAGGACAATATGACACTAGGACAATTATACTAGGACAATTATACTCGGGCAATATGACATTAGGACAATATGACACTTGGACAATATGACACTAGGACAATATACTAGGACAATTATACTAGGACAATATGACACTAGGACAATATGACACTAGGACAATATGACACTAGGACAATATGACACTTGGACAATATGACATTTAGGACAATATGACACTAGGACAATATGACACTAGGACAATATGACACTGGAACAATTATACTAGGACAATATGACACTAGGACAATATGACATTAGGACAATATGACACTAGGACAATTATATAGGACAATATGACATTAGGACAATATGACACTAGGACAATTTTACTAGGACAATTATACTAGGACAAAATACTAGGTCAATTACACTAGGACAATTATAATAGGTCAATTACACTAGGACAATATGACACTAGGACAATTATACTAGGACAATATGACACTAGGACAATATGACACTTGGACAATATGACACTAGGACAATTATACTAGGACAATTATACTAGGACAATATGACACTAGGACAATTAGACTGGGACAATTATACTAAGACAATATGACACTAGGACAATATACTAGAACACTAGGACAATTATACTAGGACAATATGACACTAGGACAACTCGGACAATATGACACTAGGACAATATGACATTTGGACAATATGACACTAGGACAATATGACACTGGAACAATTATACTAGGACAATATGACACTAGAACAATTATACTAAGACAATATGACACTAGGACAATATGACACTAGGACTAGACAATATGACACTAGGACAATATGACACTAGGACAATATGACACTAGGACAATTATACTAGGACAATATGACACTAGGACAATATGACATTAGGACAATATGACACTAGGACAATTACACTAGGACAATTATACTAGGACAATATGACACTAGGACAATATGACACTAGGACAATTATACTAGGACAATATGACATTAGGACAATATGACACTAGGACAATTATACTAAGACAATATGACACTGGAACAATTATACTAGGACAATATGACACTAGAACAATTATACTAAGACAATATGACACTAGGACAATATGACACTAGGACAAAATGACACTAGGACAATTATACTAGGACAATTATACTAGGACAATATGACATTAGGACAATATGACACTAGGACAATATGACACTAGGACAATATGACACTTGGACAATATGACACTAGGACAATGTGACACTTGGACAATATGACACTAGGACAATATGACACTAGAACAATTATACTAGGACAATATGACACTAGGACAATTATACTAGGACAATTATACTAGGACAATATATAGGACAACATGACACTAGAACAATTATACTAGGACAATATGACACTAGGACAACATGACACTAGAACAATTTTACTTGGACAATATGACACTAGGACAATATGACACTAGGACAATATGACACTTGGACAATATGACATGAGGACAATTATACTAGGACAATATGACACTAGGACAATTATACTAGGACAATATGACACTAGGACAACATGACACTAGAACAATTATACTAGGACAATATGACACTAGGACAATATGACACTAGGACAATATGACACTAGGACAATTAGACTGGGTCAATTATACTAGGACAATATGACACTAGGACAATTATACTAGGACAATATGACACTAGAACACTAGGACAATTATACTAGGACAATATGACACTAGGACAATATGAACACTAGGACAATATGACACTAGGACAATTATACTAGGACAATTATACTAGGACAATATGACATTAGGACAATATGACACCAGGACAATTATACTAGGAAAATATGAAACTAAGACAAAATGACACTAGGACAATATGACACTAGGACAATTATACTAGGACAATTATACTAGGACAATATGACATTAGGACAATATGACACTTAGGACAATAGGACAATATGACACTGGACAATATGACAGGACAATATGACACTAGGACAATATGACACTAGGACAATATGACACTGGAACAATTATACTAGGACAATATGACACTAGGACAATATGACATTAGGACAATATGACACTAGGACAATTATACTAGGACAATATGACATTAGGACAATATGACACTAGGACAATTTTACTAGGTAAATTACTAGGTCAATAATACTAGGTCAATTACACTAGGACAATTATAATAGGTCAATTACACTAGGACAATATGACACTAGGACAATTATACTAGGACAATATGACACTAGGACAATATGACACTTGGACAATATGACACGAGGACAATTATACTTGGGCAATTATACTAGGACAATATGACACTAGGACAATTAGACTGGGTCAATTATACTAAGACAATATGACACTAGGACAATATGACACTAGAACAATTATACTAGGACAATTATACGAGGACAATATGACATTTGGACAATATGACACCAGGACAATTATACTAGGACAATTATACTCGGACAATATGACACTAGGACAATATGACATTTGGACAATATGACACTAGGACAATATGACACTGGAACAATTATACTAGGACAATATGACACTAGGACAATTATACTAGGACAATATGACACTAGGACAATATGACACTAGGACAAAATGACATTTAGGACAATATGACACTAGGACAATATGACACTAGGACAATATGACACTGGAACAATTATACTAGGACAATATGACACTAGGACAATATGACATTAGGACAATATGACACTAGGACAATTATACTAGGACAATTATACTAGGACAATACAGGACAATATGACACTAGGACAACTAGGACAATATGACACTAGGACAATATGACACTAGGACAATTATACTAGGACAATATGACACTGGACAATTATACTAGGACAATATGACACTAGGACAATTATACTAGGACAATATGACACTAGGACAATATGACACTAGACAAAATGACACAGGACAATTATACTAGGACAATTATACTAGGACAATATGACATTAGGACAATATGACACTAGGACAATATGACACTAGACAATATGACACTTGGACAATATGACACTAGGACAATGTGACACTTGGACAATATGACACTAGGACAATATGACACTAGAACAATTATACTAGGACAATGACACTAGGACAATTATGACTAGGACAATTATACTAGGACAATATGACACTAGGACAATACTGAACAATTATACTAAGACAATATGACACTAGGACAATATGACACTAGGACAATTATACTAGGACAATTATACTAGGACAATATGACATTAGGACAATATGACTAGGACAATTATACTAGGACAATATGACACTAGGACAATATGACACTAGGACAATTATACTAGGACAATATGACACTAGACAATTATACTAGGACAATTATACATTAGGACATGACACTAGACAATTATAGGACAATATGACACTAGGACAATTATACTAGGACAATTATACTAGGACAATATGACATTAGGACAATATGACACTAGGACAATTATACTAGGACAATATACAATACATTAGGACAATATGACACTAGGACAATATGACACTAGGACAATATGACACTAGGACAATATGACACTAGACAATATGACAATATGACACTAGGACAATATGACACTGGAACAATTATACTTGGACAATATGACACTAGGACAACATGACATTAGGACAATATGACACCAGGACAATTATACTAGGACAATTATACTAGGACAATATGACACTAGGACAATATGACACTAGGACAATTATACTAGGACAATATGACATTTGGACAATATGACACTAGGACAATTACCGGTATACTAGGACAATTACACTAGGACAATATGACACTAAGACAATATGACACTAGGACAATTATACTAGGACAATATGACACTAGGACAATTATACTGGGACAATATGACACTAGGACAATATGACACAATTATTTTTAATAGGACAATAATACTGACACTAGGACAATTATACTAGGACAATATGACACTAGGACAATATGACACTAGGACAATTATACTAGGACAATATGACACTAGGACAATTGACACTAGGACAATATGACACTAGGACAATATGACACTAGGACAATTATACTAGGACAATATGACACTAGGACAATATGACTAGGACAATATGACACTAGGACAATTATACTAGGACAATTATACTAGGACAAATGACACTAGGACAATATGACACTAGGACAATTACACTAGGACAATTGACACTAGGACAATTATGACTAGGACAATTATACTAGGACAATATGACACTAGGACAATATGACACTAGGACAATTACTAGGACAATATGACACTAGGACAATTATGACTAGGACAATACACTGACAATATGACACTAGGACAATATGACACTAGGACAATTATACTAGGACAATATGACATTAGGACAATATGACACTAGGACAATTATACTAGGACAATATGACACTAGGACAATATGACACTAGGACAATATGACACTAGGACAATTATACTAGGACAATATGACACTAGGACAATATGACACGAGGACAATATGACACTTGGACAATATGACATTTGGACAATATGACACTAGGACAATATGACACTAGGACAATATGACACTAGGTCAATTATACTGGGACAATATGACACTAGGACAATTATACTAGGACAATATGACACTAGGACAATTATACTAGGACAATATGACACTAGGACAATTATACTAGGTCAATTACACTAGGACAATATGACACTAGGACAATACAATTATACTAGGACAATATGACACTAGGACAATATGACACTCGGACAATATGACACTTGGACAATATGACACTAGGACAATATGACACTAGGACAATATGACACTTGGACAATATGACACGAGGACAATATGACACTAGGACAATATGACACCAGGACAATTATACTAGGACAATATATGACACTAGGACAATTATACTAAGACAATATGACACTAGGACAATATGACACTAGGACAATTATACTAGGACAATTATACTAGGACAATATAGGACACTATGATATGACACTAGGACAATTATACTAGGACAATATGACACTAGGACAATTATACTAGGACAATATGACACTAGGACAATATGACATTAGGACAATATGACACTAGGACAATATGACACTAGGACAATATGACTAGGACAATATGACACTAGGACAATATGACACTAGGACAATATACTAGGACAATATGACACTAGGACAATATGACACTAGGACAACATGACACTAGAACAATTATACTAAGACAATATGACACTAGGACAATATGACACTAGGACAATATGACACTAGGACAATTATACTAGGACAATTATACTAGGACAATATGACATTGGGACAATATGACACCAGGACAATTATACTAGGACAATTATACTAGGACAATATGACACTAGGACAATATGACACTAGGACAATTATACTAGGACAATTATACTAGGACAATATGACATTAGGACAATATGACACTAGGACAATTATACTAGGACAATATGACATTAGGACAATATGACACTAGGACAATTATACTAGGACAATATGACACTAGGACAATTATACTAGGACAATATGACACTAGGACAACATGACACTAGAACAATTATACTTGGACAATATGACACTAGGTCAATTATACTGGGACAATATGACACTAGGACAATTATACTAGGACAATATGACACTAGGACAATTATACTAGGACAATATGACACGAGGACAATTATACTTGGGCAATTATACTAGGACAATATGACACTTTGACAATATGACATTTGGACAATATGACACTAGGACAATATGACACTGGAACAATTATACTAGGACAATATGACACTAGAACAATTATACTAAGACAATATGTCACTAGGACAATATGACACTAGGACAAAATGACACTAGGACAATTATACTAGGACAATTATACTCGGACAATATGACATTAGGACAACATGACACCAGGACAATTATACTAGGACAATTATACTAGGACAATATGACACTAGGACAATTATACTAGGACAATATGACACTAGGACAATTATACTAGGACAATATGACACTAGGACAATATGACACTAGAACAATTATACTAGGACAATATGACACTAGGACAATTATACTAGGACAATATGAAACTAAGACAATATGACACTAGGACAATATGACACTAGGACAATTATACTAGGACAATTATACTAGGACAATATGACATTAGGACAATATGACACTTGGACAATAGGACAATATGACACTAGGACAATATGACACTGGAACAATTATACTAGGACAATTATACTAGGACAATATGACACTAGGACAATTATACTAGGACAATTATACTAGGACAATATGACATTAGGACAATATGACACTAGGACAATTATACTAGGACAATATGACATTAGGACAATATGACACTAGGACAATTATACTAGGACAATATGACACTAGGACAATATGACACTAGGACAATTATACTAGGACAACATGACACTAGGACAACATGACACTAGAACAATTATACTTGGACAATATGACACTAGGTCAATTATACTGGGACAATATGACACTAGGACAATTATACTAGGACAATATGACACTAGGACAATTATACTAGGACAATATGACACGAGGACAATTATACTTGGGCAATTATACTAGGACAATATGACACTTTGACAATATGACATTTGGACAATATGACACTAGGACAATATGACACGAGAACAATTATACTAAGACAATATGTCACTAGGACAATATGACACTAGGACAAAATGACACTAGGACAATTATACTAGGACAATTATACTCGGACAATATGACATTAGGACAACATGACACCAGGACAATTATACTAGGACAATTATACTAGGACAATATGACACTAGGACAATTATACTAGGACAATATGACACTAGGACAATATGACACTAGAACAATTATACTAGGACAATATGACACTAGGACAATTATACTAGGACAATATGACACTAGGACAATTATACTAGGACAATATGACACTAGAACAATTATACTAGGACAATATGACACTAGGACAATTATACTAGGTCAATTATACAGGGACAATATGACACTAGGACAATATGACACTAGGACAATATGATACTAGGACAATTATACTAGGACAATATGACACCAGGACAATTATACTAGGACAATTATACTAGTACAATATGACATGAGGACAATATGACACTAGGACAATTATACTAAGACAATATGACATTTGGACAATATGACACTAGGACAATTACCGGTATACTATGACAATTATACTAGGACAATATGACACTAGGACAATTATACTAGGACAACATGACACTAGGACAACATGACACTAGAACAATTATACTAGGACAATATGACACTAGGTCAATTATACTGGGACAATATGACACTAGGACAATTATACTAGGACAATATGACACTAGGACAATTATACTAGGACAATATGACACTTTGACAATATGACATTTGGACAATATGACACTGGAACAATTATACTAGGACAATATGACACTAGAACAATTATACTAAGACAATATGTCACTAGGACAATATGACACTAGGACAAAATGACACTAGGACAATTATACTCGGACAATATGACATTAGGACAACATGACACCAGGACAATTAACATGGACAATTATTCTAGGACAATATGACACTAGGACAATTATACTAGGACAATATGACACTAGGACAATTATACTAGGACAATATGACACTAGGACAATATGACACTAGAACAATTATACTAGGACAATATGACACTAGGACAATTATACTAGGACAATATGAAACTAAGACAATATGACACTAGGACAATATGACACTAGGACAATTATACTAGGACAATTATACTAGGACAATATGACATTAGGACAATATGACACTTGGACAATAGGACAATATGACACTAGGACAATATGACACTGGAACAATTATACTAGGACAATATGACACTAGGACAATATGACATTAGGACAATATGACACTAGGACAATTATACTAGGACAATTATACTAGGACAATATGACATTAGGACAATATGACACTAGGACAATTATACTAGGACAATATGACATTAGGACAATATGACACGAGGACAATTATACCAGGTAAATTATACTAGGTCAATAATACTAGGTCAATTACACTAGGACAATTATACTAGGTCAATTACACTAGGACAATATGACACTAGGACAATTATACTAGGACAATATGACACTAGGACAATATGACACTTGGACAATATGACACGAGGACAATTATACTTGGGCAATTATACTAGGACAATATGACACTAGGACAATATGACATTTGGACAATATGACACTAGGACAATATGACACTGGAACAATTATACTAGGACAATATGACACTAGAACAATTATACTAAGACAATATGTCACGAGGACAATATGACACTAGGACAAAATGACACTAGGACAATTATACTAGGACAATTATACTCGGACAATATGACATTAGGACAACATGACACCAGGACAATTATACTAGGACAATTATACTAGGACAATATGACACTAGGACAATTATACTAGGACAATATGACAATAGGACAATATGACACTAGAACAATTATACTAGGACAATATGACACTAGGACAATTATACTAGGTCAATTATACCGGGACAATATGACACTAGGACAATATGACACTTGGACAATTACCGGTATACTGGGACAATTATACTAGGACAATATGACACTAGGACAATTATACTAGGACAATTATACTAGTACAATATGACATGAGGACAATATGACACTAGGACAATTACCGGTATACTATGACAATTATACTAGGACAATATGACACTAGGACAATTATACTAGGACAATATGACACTAGGACAATATGACACTAGGACAATTATACTAGGACAACATGACACTAGGACAACATGACACTAGAACAATTATACTAGGACAATATGACACTAGGACAATTATACTAGGACAATATGACACTAGGACAATTATACTAGGACAATATGACACGAGGACAATTATACTAGGTCAATTACACTAGGACAATATGACACTAAGACAATTATACTAGGACAATATGACACTAGGACAATATGACACTTGGACAATATGACACGAGGACAATATGACACTTGGACAATATGACATTTGGACAATATGACACTAGGACAATATGACACTAGGACAATTACACTAGGACAATATGACACTAGGACAATTATATTAAGACAATTATACTAGGACAACATGACACTAGAACAATTATACTAAGACAATATGACACTAGGACAATATGACACTAGGACAATTATACTAGGACAATTATACTAGGACAATATGACACTAGGACAATATGACACTAGGACAATTATACTAGGACAATTATACTAGGACAATATGACATTAGGACAATATGACACTAGGACAATTATACTAGGACAATATGACATTAGGACAATATGACACTAGGACAATTATACTAGGTCAATTATAATAGGTCAATAATACTAGGTCAATTACACTCGGACAATTATGCTAGGTCAATTACACTAGGACAATATGACACTAGGACAATTATACTTGGACAATATGACACTAGGACAATATGACACTTGGACAATATGACATGAGGACAATTATACTTGGGCAATTATACTAGGACAATATGACACTAGGACAATTAGACTGGGTCAATTATACTAGGACAATATGACACTAGGACAATTATACTGAGACAATATGACATTAGGACAATATGACACTAGGACAATTACCGGTATACTAGGACAATTATACTAGGACAATATGACACTAGGACAATTATACTAGGACAATATGACACTAGGACAATATAACACTAGGACAATTATACGAAGACAATATGACACTAGGACAACATGACACTAGAACAATTATACGAGGACAATATGACACAAGGACAATATGACACTAGGACAATATGACACTTGGACAATATGACATGAGGACAATTATACTTGGGCAATTATACTAGGACATTATGACACTAGGACAATTAGACTGGGTCAATTATACTAGGACAATATGACACTAGGACAATTATACTAGGACAATATGACACTAGGACAATATGACACTAGGACAATATGACACTAGGACAATATGACACTAGGACAATATGACGCTAGGACAATATGACACTTGGACAATATGACACTAGGACAATATGACACTGGAACAATTATACTAAGACAATATGACACAAGTACAATATGACACTAGGACAATATGACACTGGAACAATTATACTAGGAGAACATGATACTAGAACAATTATACAAAGACAATATGACAATATGACACTAGGACAATATGACACTAGAACAATTATACTAGGACAATATGACACTAGGACAATATGACACTAGGACAATATGACACTAGGACAATATGACGCTAGGACAATATGACACTTGGACAATATGACACTAGGACAATATGACACTGGAACAATTATACTAGGAGAACATGACACTAGAACAATTATACAAAGACAATATGACACAAGTACAATATGACACTAGGACAATATGACACTGGAACAATTATACTAGGAGAATATGACACTAGGACAATATGACACTAGAACAATTATACTAGGACAATATGACACTAGGACAATTATACTAGGACAATATGAAACTAAGACAATATGACACTAGGACAATATGACACTAGGACAATTATACTAGGACAATTATACTAGGACAATATGACAATAGGACAATATGACACTCGGACAATATGACACTGGAACAATTATACTCGGACTATATGACACTAGGACAATATGACATTAGGACAATATGACACTAGGACAATTATACTAGGACAATTATACTAGGACAATATGACACTAGGACAATATGACACTAGGACAATTATACTAGGACAATATGACACTAGGACAATTATACTAGGTAAATTATACTAGGTCAATAATACTAGGTCAATTACACTAGGACAATTATACTAGGTCAATTACACTAGGACAATATGACACTAGGACAATTATACTAGGACAATATGACACTAGGACAATATGACACTTGGACAATATGACACGAGGACAATTATACTTGGGCAATTATACTAGGACAATATGACACTAGGACAATATGACATTTGGACAATATGACACTAGGACAATATGACACTGGAACAATTATACTAGGACAATATGACACTAGAACAATTATACTAAGACAATATGTCACTAGGACAATATGACACTAGGACAAAATGACACTAGGACAATTATACTAGGACAATTATACTCGGACAATATGACATTAGGACAACATGACACCAGGACAATTATACTAGGACAATTATACTAGGACAATATGACACTAGGACAATTATACTAGGACAATTATACTAGTACAATATGACATGAGGACAATATGACACTAGGACAATTATACTAGGACAATATGACACTAGGACAATTATACTAGGACAATTATACTAGTACAATATGACATGAGGACAATATGACACTAGGACAATTACCGGTATACTATGACAATTATACTAGGACAATATGACACTAGGACAATTATACTAGGACAATATGACACTAGGACAATATGACACTAGGACAATTATACTAGGACAACATGACACTAGGACAACATGACACTAGAACAATTATACTAGGACAATATGACACTAGGACAATTATACTAGGACAATATGACACGAGGACAATTATACTAGGTCAATTACACTAGGACAATATGACACTAAGACAATTATACTAGGACAATATGACACTAGGACAATATGACACTTGGACAATATGACACGAGGACAATATGACACTTGGACAATATGACATTTGGACAATATGACACTAGGACAATATGACACTAGGACAATATGACACTAGGACAATTACACTAGGACAATATGACACTAGGACAATTATATTAAGACAATTATACTAGGACAACATGACACTAGAACAATTATACTAAGACAATATGACACGAGGACAATATGACACTAGGACAATTATACTAGGACAATTATACTAGGACAATATGACACTAGGACAATATGACACTAGGACAATTATACTAGGACAATTATACAAGGACAATATGACATTAGGACAATATGACACTAGGACAATTATACTAGGACAATATGACATTAGGACAATATGACACTAGGACAATTATACTAGGTCAATTATAATAGGTCAATAATACTAGGTCAATTACACTAGGACAATTATGCTAGGTCAATTACACTAGGACAATATGACACTAGGACAATATGACACTTGGACAATATGACATGAGGACAATTATACTTGGGCAATTATACTAGGACAATATGACACTAGGACAATTAGACTGGGTCAATTATACTAGGACAATATGACACTAGGACAATTATACTGAGACAATATGACATTAGGACAATATGACACTAGGACAATTACCGGTATACTAGGACAATTATACTAGGACAATATGACACTAGGACAATTATACTAGGACAATATGACACTAGGACAATATAACACTAGGACAATTATACTAAGACAATATGACACTAGGACAACATGACACTAGAACAATTATACTAGGACAATATGACACAAGGACAATATGACACTAGGACAATATGACACTTGGACAATATGACATGAGGACAATTATACTTGGGCAATTATACTAGGACATTATGACACTAGGACAATTAGACTGGGTCAATTATACTAGGACAATATGACACTAGGACAATTATACTAGGACAATATGACACTAGGACAATATGACACTAGGACAATATGACACTAGGACAATATGACACTAGGACAATATGACACTTGGACAATATGACACTAGGACAATATGACACTGGAACAATTATACTAGGAGAACATGACACTAGAACAATTATACAAAGACAATATGACACAAGTACAATATGACACTAGGACAATATGACACTGGAACAATTATACTAGGAGAACATGATACTAGAACAATTATACAAAGACAATATGACAATATGACACTAGGACAATATGACACTAGAACAATTATACTAGGACAATATGACACTAGGACAATATGACACTAGGACAATATGACACTAGGACAATATGACGCTAGGACAATATGACACTTGGACAATATGACACTAGGACAATATGACACTGGAACAATTATACTAGGAGAACATGACACTAGAACAATTATACAAAGACAATATGACACAAGTACAATATGACACTAGGACAATATGACACTGGAACAATTATACTAGGAGAACATGATACTAGAACAATTATACAAAGACAATATGACAATATGACACTAGGACAATATGACACTAGAACAATTATACTAGGACAATATGACATTAGGACAATATGACACCAGGACAATTATACTAGGACAATGATACTCGGACAATATGACACTAGGACAATATGACATTTGGACAATATGACACTAGGACAATATGACACTGGAACAATTATACTAGGACAATATGACACTAGAACAATTATACTAGGACAATATGACACTAGAACAATTA